>NC_073693.1:369951015-370081133 GCF_029784155.1 Uranotaenia lowii
CTACATATCATCGCAGCACCAACACTCATTTCCACATCGAGCTCATACAGTTTACCTTTCCGATAAGCGATGCCCACTACATCTGAGCCTCTCATAATGCGAGCATTGTGCGATCCAAAAACCACTTCCATGCCCCGTTCCACAACTTTCTTCACCGAAAACAAATTTGTGCACAACCCAGGGACAAACAACACATCATGAACTGTGCATTTTAGGGATTTTCCATCAACCTTACAGTTCATTTTCACTTCACCAACTAGCCAACTTTCAAGTGAAACCCCAGACTTGGCAACACTGATAACCATTGGTATTTCCAATTTCCGAACGTTCACCAATAGTCCTATTTGCCGCTGATAGTGTTGGTGATATTATGCTGGTTGTTTCACCAACACTTTTTAGTTTAGGGACAATCAACCTCAAAAACGACCATGTTTGTCGACCGGCTGTCCGTTTTTTGTACCGAGAGTTTTGGAGGTTAATTGTCCCGTCTCATCTGTACACGCTCAGCAAGTGTGCGTAAGAAATGTCAAAAACAACTCTATACACTTTTATCGTGTACCATGTGCTCCGAGGCACCACTATCAATCACCCAGCGGAATTTACCACCACTAATTTGTCCACTGTCGCTGGCGATGAACGCGATTTCACCCGTTTCAGCCGTATGCGCCTTCCCTTTCTTCTTCACATTTCCCGACGCATTAGCGAATCGCTCCGACTGCTTGCCTTTCGGGCAGTTAGTACGTTTATGTCCCGGTTTTCCGCAACCATGACACGTAAACACAAATTTTCCACTTCTTCCGGCAAAAGCTGTGTTCGGTTCCGAACCACTCACTAGATTCTGACGTTTAACATCTTCACTCAATAAACGCGATTTCACAAAATCCAGAGAGCATTGATCGACCGGCAATGTTTCCAACACGGTGATCAATTGTTCATACGACTTGGGCATTGATTGGAGCAGGAAAAACACAACCACTGGCTCATCAAACTTTATTGCCGCGGATTCCAACTCGCGCACAGTCTTTTCGAAACACAAAATATGTTCTTCCATCGGCCGACGATCGTCGTATTTCATTCCTGCCAGCTGCTTCAAGAGAAAGAAAATTCCCGACACACCCTTTCTCTCAAACGTTTGCTGCAGTGACAACCAGATCGCCCTGGGCGACGTTTTTCCCCGAACGTATTCTAATTGGGAATCGGCAATTTTATGTATCAGTATCGATTTGCACTTGGAATCTTCTTGCCGACGCTTATTCCGTTTTTCCTCCTTTTCGCGTTTCACAGCGGGAGTATCTGCTTCCACTTCCGGGTAAAACTCTTCTTCTTCCAACGTATTCCGGATACAATGAAGCAACCCCAATTCTTCCAGGTATGCTTCCATACGAAAACTCCAGTTGGAGAAGTTTTTCCCATCAAACAAATACACTCGCGGTGTGTGGCGATCTTCCTCCATTTTGTTTTCAAACCACACTTTTCCGTTCCGAAAAAATCACAAGGAAAAACGTTTCTTTTTCGTTCCGACGTCTATTTCGTATCGTAATTCCACGGACAAACTTAGTTCACTACTCGAACCGACAACATCCGAATCTTTTTACGATAATCCGTCGTTAAAAAACTTATTCTTAACATCCGCGCTGGGACTGGGCCCATAACCTGACGAGAGGAATAAAACAACGGTCTTTGCGCATGGATGGATTTATTAAGAATGAACAAAGAGAAATATATTCACGTTTAGATCGAAGTACACATTGAGTTACACTGTGAGTACACATTACTCATATTTGGTTTAATAACACGGAGAGGTCTGTTTCACAACATTTTTTTGCTCTTGCGAATTCTGCAGATCAGGCGTATTGAGTTGCTCAAATTTCGTTGAAGTTTTTGAAGCTGATAAATAAAAATTGTTTGATTTATGGTTTTTCTAATAGCTTAAATAACAGATTTAGATTTAGGGTAGTTCCCATTGATCGAACCAAATTTTTATATAGTTTAAAGTTTACGATTACAAATCTTTTCAACAATTGTTGGCTTTTTGCCGAACAGTAAATAAAAACGATACAGCGAATTTCAGTCTTCCTCCCCCAGATCAGAACGATTAATTCAAATAAAAATAGCGTTTCCCTTCAATTGAAACAAAATGACTTTCATTCACGCTTCAATAGATTAAACCACAGGGAATTGACCTACCTACCGAAATTGATATGGACGGCTTTGTTTTTTTAAAACAAAACATTTGAATGCACCAAGATAACCTTTTTTCATTTTTATATGGTCGCGATTCGACCAGACCGAACTGAACGCCATAAACTTGATTTCGAGAAAATCGAGTTCTAAGTTCACAGCCCTACCAATTGATACCATTTTATAAGATATCTCATTTAATCATTTTACCATCACATTTAGACTCTTATAAAGCCGACGAGCATATACTGGTCGATTTCTGATTACACAATAAGCCGTAAACTGAATTTTTATAGCAATATGTTTGCACCCAGTTCACTCTGGTCGAACTAAAATGTTTGAAAAATTACCATGCGCTATCATTTGACTGGACAATTTGTTCTAAACGTAGGAGCCTACTAATAGGCGCTTTACGAGCAGTACCCAACGAGTATGGGTGATGCTTGGAAAATGTTTTTTTTCGTTGAGCCAGAGTGAACCGAGCCATACAAATTTCGCACTTTTGAAGTCCGGAATATCTTTGATTGTTACTTACCGGTTGCGTTCTGAACGACAGTAAGCAATAAAATAAAGTATCTTTCATCGTTAAATATTAAAAATTCTAACATCCTCTTGAGTAAATTGGAATACAATACTCAAGGGATTCGGTTCAGTCTGGCGGAGCGAAATTTTAACAAATGCTTACAATCCGAAATATAAAGTTTTTAGCCACGGGAACGTTTTTTATCATTTAATTCATCAGAAATTAGTTCGAGGCGAGCCGAAGAACTGTATTGAATCGGAAAAACCAACACACATAAGATTATTTCGCACAAAATCAGTTTTCATGACCAAAACAGACTTTTTGTCTTCACCTCTAAAATGGCTCTCAGTTCACTTTGGCGCAACGCATTTTTGCCAATTCCACTGTCTACAACATTGAAATTTTCTAATAAAATCAGAAAAAATAGGAAAAATGTTCTGATTTTCATTGGACAGGTAGTTTATCATGTTTCGCATCCTCTGCCATAGATAACTCATTTTTTTTCAAATTGGCGTTCAGTTCGGTCTGGTCGAATCCAGGCCATATAATCTCAATACGCCTAGAAGAAAACAATTTTTTTAGCTTCTGGCTTCGCGGCAGCATTTTTTACCGTTCAACAAAGTACTGAGCAGTTTTTGAAATAAGTTGTTATCGTTGAAAATAGAAAGATCCTGCTAGAACCAAATTAACAAAATTATTGTTTTATGTATATAAGGCATATTCATTTTGATGAAATTTGCAAATTTGTCCAATGAAAAACTTTCTTAAACAAATAAAAAAAATCATTTTGGAGAAACAAAATTTGGTACCCACTCATTGGTCGATGATGACCAATCCGACCTTTTTGACATTTGAGCCATTTGAGCGATTTTTCATATAAATATTTTTCTGTTTTCCAGCTCTGTGGCTTCTGACCATAAAATTCATTTTATAGCGCAAGTCTGCAAATGGTTACTTGAAAAGGAGCGTGTATGTTGTTTTTTCTAATTACATTTTAGCCGATGAGGCAAATTCAAATTTACGCTCAAGAACGAGTTAAAGAAAATTTTAAGAATATTAAATTTAGTTTTAAAATTCGAAATGACCACTCTGCGACCATTCACCTGCAACGATATGTTCAAGTTTAATAAAGTGTATGTGTTTGTAATCTAGTAATGAAGATTGGATTTCACTATAAATGTTATTGTCTATTTTTAGCAATCTCGATCCCCTCACGGAAACTTATTGCCTGTCGTTTTACATGCAGTATCTAGCTCATTGGCCGGAGTATTTTCAGGTGGCCGAATCGCCCAGCGGAGAGATAATGGGCTACATTATGGGAAAGGCCGCAGGGCATGGCGAAAATTGGCACGGCCATGTGACTGCGTTAACCGTTTCTCCAGACTACCGCCGGCTCGGTTTAGCTGCCACGCTTATGAACTTCCTCGAAGATGTCTCAGAAAAGAAACGTTGCTACTTCGTGGATCTGTTTGTGCGAGTCAGCAACAAGGTTGCAATCGACATGTACACAAAGCTCGGTTATATCGTTTATAGGACAGTACTGGAGTACTATGTGGGTGATCCAGACGAAGACGCATACGACATGAGAAAAGCATGCTCCAGGGATGTCCACCGGAAGTCGGTTATTCCCTTGACACATCCAGTCCGCCCCGAAGAGGTGGACTGATAGTGATGACGAAATTCTAATTGATATGAATTCTGAATGAAACAATTGTATTGTGGACTTATCAAATAATGTATTTATTTTTTTGAGAACATCCTAAAATTTAATTATTACTTTTAATGGGTTTTCTCTGATAAGTAATTGATAATTCAAAACATAATTTTTAAATTCCTTGTTTTACTGTAGTCGATTAAGAACATGCTTGCATTGAACTATCGCCATTCGCAACGTTAGATTCATCCGAACCTTCCTGTGGAGAAGCTCTTTCATCGGGATTAGCACTGTCCGCCGCAGGAACATCTTTCTGCTTCTTCCAGTTCTTGGCTGCAGCCAGGAGCTTCAGATTCGGACGTGCCATCTCATCCTCCGGAAAGATGAAATCAAACACTTCCTCCCAGCCTTCCTCGACGCCTGATTCTGAAACAATTTTCTGTCGTTTCTTGACACGTCGAGGCATTTTCGCCATCACCTTTCTTAGGCTGTCGTCATCTCCATGCTCTTTTTCAAAGTCCCGCCATGCCTCCAGCACCAAGACCCGACTTTCTTTTTCTGCGGCATTTTTCAAGCTATCGTTTGCGCGTTCGTAAACTCGACGAGACAACGGTACATTCAAGGATTCATCCTCATTTTCAGCTGACATTTCAAATTTGGCATACGATATCCACACCTTAACGTGAGTTGTCCGTTCTAGCAATCTTTCGTAAAGTTGTCGGGCCAAATCGAATTCACTCTGCTGAACTTCGAAGTCGATGTAACTTTTCCAGAGCAATTCAGGCATATCCAAACGCGGTTGTTGAATAGCTAATTCGTATATTGCCCTCGCTCGATCGATGTCTCCAAGCAGGGACTCGAGCTCGGCAAACTTCATCCAGGTAATGCAGTTTTCCGGTCCAAATTCCAGGAATTTTTCATACAATATACGGCAACGATCGAACTCTCGAAGCTGAATTTCTAAATCGATGTATCCTCTGAATAGTTTATCTCGAGGACACATCCCGATAGCCATTCCAAGTGTCTTCCTGGCCACAGTGAGATTTTTACAACGAATTTCAAACTGAGCATACAATAGCCAGATTTTACTGAAAGTGAATACTTTGTGGGGAATCAACTCAAGGCATGTTTTATAGATCTGACGGGTTCGTTCCAGATCTTCCGTCTCTAGTTCTTCGTATAGGGCATAGTTAATCCAAAGGTAAATGTACCGTCTCCAAAGATTCTTGTCCTTTGCTGGTGGAACATTTGCAATCGCTCTTTCATAAGTTTCTCGGATTAGTTCCAAATTGGTCTCGTTTTCAACCAATCGAAGGTAATCGAACCAGGCATCGTAATTTGTAGGATTCTCTGCCACTTCTTGTTCGTATTGGAATTTACGTTTTGAAACGATAACGTCCTCTATACCAGATCTGTCACCGTACTTTTTTTCGTGAATCGTATATGCTTTGTACAATTCAGCTGTTCTTTCCTTGGGCAAATGATCAAGTGCATACTTGTAGATAACCCGGACGCGATCGTGTTCTTTCTGACCTTCTTCGAACTTTGCAAACGCAATAAACAACCTTTCGTCAGCGTTGTCGTCCCCGAAGAACTCAATCGCCCTTTCGTAAACCGTTCGGGCACCGTTGATAAAACCATGCGCCTCCTCAAACCTGGCGAACTTGATCCAATTTTTGACTTCCGGATGAACCATTACAAATCGTTCGTAAATCTGACGGGCACGCTCAATTTCCTTATACCGGAGCTCAAAGTTTATGTAAGTTTGCCAGGCTTGTTCCTCCGGTTGCCATTCTATCCATCTCTCGAAGACCTGGCGCGCTCCTGCTACGTTCTCGAGCATCTCTTCCATATAGGTGTACTTGTACCAGAACTGGTTCACTCGTGGCATAACCGTAACAGCCCGGTCCCACAGATTTCTGGCATGATTCACCTGGCGATTTTTCATCTCCATTTCGGCGTACTTCAACCAAATCGTTATATTGCGGTGATCATTGTCAATTGCTCGTTCCCAAATCGAACGTGCTCGCTGGATCTCTTTTTGAGATTCCTCCCACTGAGCGTACTTGATCCAGTTGCTGACCACCATCCTGTTTTTGCGTAGATTATCTTCAAACGTTTTTCGTTTGCGCTGCTGATAGTCGGCTAATTCAGCGGCATCGGAAATTTTCTGCTTGGGCGGTGGGGGAAGAATTTCCAGATCACGCTCCTTCGCTTCCCGCAGCAGCTGTTCTGCTGTAATCTGGATTTCGGCTGGAGCTTTATTTTTTACCTAAAACGGATCATAGTTTAGGGAAAATCTAAAAATTATCGTAATTTTTTCACTTACCTTTGCCACCTTGGGCATTTTCTGAGGCTTTTCCATGGTGCTGAAGATGAATGCGTCTAGTTTATGGCCAATAAATTGAAGAGAAAGCTAAAAATTCTGGAACTCCGAACAACCCGCATATACGCGGAAAGGCGTCGTTGCAAAATAAAAACATTCGAAGTAAATGTCAAAACATGGAGGTTAACCATGGGTGTCTGAAAAGGAGGGGCCATTTCAAATGTTGTTTAATTTTTCCGTTAGATGTCGTATTGAATGTAATTATTCAAGGAAGTAATAAAAAAATTCAATGACGTTTCATTATTGCGAGAAAGGATTTAGAAACAACATAACAGAAAAAGAAAGATTATTTTAGCTTTTCTAATCCTCAAGCGCTTATTTCCATCTTGTCATTTTTGTAATTTTTGTCATTTTTGTAGCTTTTGTCATTTTTGTTTTTTTTTGTCATTTTTGTCATTTTCGTCATTTTTGTCATTTTTGTCATTTTTGTCATTTTTGTCATTTTTGTCATTTTTGTCATTTTTGTCATTTTTGTCATTCTTGCCATTTTTGTCATTTTTGTCATTTTTGTCATTTTTGTCATTTTTGTCATTTTTGTCATTTTTGTCATTTTTGTCATTTTTGTCATTTTTGTCATTTTTGTCATTTTTGTCATTTTTGTCATTTTTGTCATTTTTGTCATTTTTGTCATTTTTGTCATTTTTGTCATTTTTGTCATTTTTGTCATTTTTGTCATTTTTGTCATTTTTGTCATTTTTGTCATTTTTGTCATTTTTGTCATTTTTGTCATTTTTGTCATTTTTGTCATTTTTGTTTTCATATGTGATGAAAGAAATTAGAGAAACATGAACTATCAAAGAACGAAAGAACATAAGCCGTAAATATCATGAAAATTTCGAAAAAGATACAACGGCTCACCGACAGGACTTGAACCTGCAATCTCCGCTTCGGTACAACGGCGCGTTAGCCAATTCCACCACGGTGAACGTGATGGAACCGGCGAACACGAGCAATCGAGCTCTGCCGATCAACTGCTGGACCTTCTATCGAAACACCATGTATATCCCGCATGTGATCTTTCCCTCTATTGATCTCTCTTGTTTCTCTAACCCCACCCATCGACTCGGGATTTTAGCCGAACGAGCACATGGTCGATTGCTTCGGGTTTGCCGCAACTTACGGTCAGATGAAGAAGCAATCAGTGCCGCTCAAGGTTCCGAGCAGACCAGTTACACAGGGAGGTGTTGCTCTGTCGAAATCAATACTGATGTTATGAAATCGCTTGGTACATCTTTGTACCTGAAAATGATCACATTTTCATATGTGATGAAAGAAATTAGAGAAACATGAACTATCAAAGAACGAAAGAACATAAGCCGTAAATATCATGAAAATTTCGAAAAAGATACAACGGCTCACCGACAGGACTTGAACCTGCAATCTCCGCTTCGGTACAACGGCGCGTTAGCCAATTCCACCACGGTGAACGTGATGGAACCGGCGAACACGAGCAATCGAGCTCTGCCGATCAACTGCTGGACCTTCTATCGAAACACCATGTATATCCCGCATGTGATCTTTCCCTCTATTGATCTCTCTTGTTTCTCTAACCCCACCCATCGACTCGGGATTTTAGCCGAACGAGCACATGGTCGATTGCTTCGGGTTTGCCGCAACTTACGGTCAGATGAAGAAGCAATCAGTGCCGCTCAAGGTTCCGAGCAGACCAGTTACACAGGGAGGTGTTGCTCTGTTGAAATCAATACTGATGTTATGAAATCGCTTGGTACATCCTTGTACCTGAAAATGATCACATATTCATATGTGATGAAAGAAATTAGAGAAACATGAACTATCAAAGAACGAAAGAACATAAGCCGTAAATATCATGAAAATTTCGAAAAAGATACAACGGCTCACCGACAGGACTTGAACCTGCAATCTCCGCTTCGGTACAACGGCGCGTTAGCCAATTCCACCACGGTGAACGTGATGGAACCGGCGAACACGAACAATCGAGCTCTGCCGATCAACTGCTGGACCTTCTATCGAAACACCATGTATATCCCGCATGTGATCTTTCCCTCTATTGATCTCTCTTGTTTCTCTAACCCCACCCATCGACTCGGGATTTTAGCCGAACGAGCACATGGTCGATTGCTTCGGGTTTGCCGCAACTTACGGTCAGATGAAGAAGCAATCAGTGCCGCTCAAGGTTCCGAGCAGACCAGTTACACAGGGAGGTGTTGCTCTGTTGAAATCAATACTGATGTTATGAAATCGCTTGGTACATCTTTGTACCTGAAAATGATCACATTTTCATATGTGATGAAAGAAATTAGAGAAACATGAACTATCAAAGAACGAAAGAACATAAGCCGTAAATATCATGAAAATTTCGAAAAAGATACAACGGCTCACCGACAGGACTTGAACCTGCAATCTCCGCTTCGGTACAACGGCGCGTTAGCCAATTCCACCACGGTGAACGTGATGGAACCGGCGAACACGAGCAATCGAGCTCTGCCGATCAACTGCTGGACCTTCTATCGAAACACCATGTATATCCCGCATGTGATCTTTCCCTCTATTGATCTCTCTTGTTTCTCTAACCCCACCCATCGACTCGGGATTTTAGCCGAACGAGCACATGGTCGATTGCTTCGGGTTTGCCGCAACTTACGGTCAGATGAAGAAGCAATCAGTGCCGCTCAAGGTTCCGAGCAGACCAGTTACACAGGGAGGTGTTGCTCTGTTGAAATCAATACTGATGTTATGAAATCGCTTGGTACATCTTTGTACCTGAAAATGATCACATTTTCATATGTGATGAAAGAAATTAGAGAAACATGAACTATCAAAGAACGAAAGAACATAAGCCGTAAATATCATGAAAATTTCGAAAAAGATACAACGGCTCACCGACAGGACTTGAACCTGCAATCTCCGCTTCGGTACAACGGCGCGTTAGCCAATTCCACCACGGTGAACGTGATGGAACCGGCGAACACGAGCAATCGAGCTCTGCCGATCAACTGCTGGACCTTCTATCGAAACACCATGTATATCCCGCATGTGATCTTTCCCTCTATTGATCTCTCTTGTTTCTCTAACCCCACCCATCGACTCGGGATTTTAGCCGAACGAGCACATGGTCGATTGCTTCGGGTTTGCCGCAACTTACGGTCAGATGAAGAAGCAATCAGTGCCGCTCAAGGTTCCGAGCAGACCAGTTACACAGGGAGGTGTTGCTCTGTTGAAATCAATACTGATGTTATGAAATCGCTTGGTACATCTTTGTACCTGAAAATGATCACATTTTCATATGTGATGAAAGAAATTAGAGAAACATGAACTATCAAAGAACGAAAGAACATAAGCCGTAAATATCATGAAAATTTCGAAAAAGATACAACGGCTCACCGACAGGACTTGAACCTGCAATCTCCGCTTCGGTACAACGGCGCGTTAGCCAATTCCACCACGGTGAACGTGATAGTTCTTTGATAGTTCATGTTTCTCTAATTTCTTTCATCACATATGAAAATGTGATCATTTTCAGGTACAAAGATGTACCAAGCGATTTCATAACATCAGTATTGATTTCAACAGAGCAACACCTCCCTGTGTAACTGGTCTGCTCGGAACCTTGAGCGGCACTGATTGCTTCTTCATCTGACCGTAAGTTGCGGCAAACCCGAAGCAATCGACCATGTGCTCGTTCGGCTAAAATCCCGAGTCGATGGGTGGGGTTAGAGAAACAAGAGAGATCAATAGAGGGAAAGATCACATGCGGGATATACATGGTGTTTCGATAGAAGGTCCAGCAGTTGATCGGCAGAGCTCGATTGCTCGTGTTCGCCGGTTCCATCACGTTCACCGTGGTGGAATTGGCTAACGCGCCGTTGCACACAGGGGTAAATGAACCTAATAAGCGATCAAAATTATTTGCGGACAAACGGTAAACGATAGACATTTGATGTCTTCGCAACATTTTTATATTTTTTGATGATCTATCAAATTCTTGAAAGAAAAAAGTGATTTTTTCATCTGGAAGGGAGATAAAAAAATTATTTCTTGAAATAATTAGTTTAGTGTCTTGATGTCTTCACAAAAGTTGTAGATCTTATTATTTTAAGCAACTTTGTTGAAGACATCATAAAGATCGCATGAAATTCAAAAAAGTTACGAGCATTTAAAAAATAACGAGAATTTTAACAAGTAATTTTGAGTTTTTATTTAATATCTTTTTAAGTACACGATTTACAAACTTGGTATATTTGAGAAAGTTGTTCAAATTGTTAAAACATACAATTTTGTAGAACATTTAAAATACATATTTCAACTAAGAAAGGAGATATACTGCAAAATATCCAAAATAATGCATTTTTTCAGTAAGTTATAACCTTAAGAGTTCGGACGAGTTCGGATATTTTTTTAAGTGGATTTTGTTGGTCAAGTTATTGGCTTTCCATTGATATATAAATTAAACATTAGTTTTGAATAGATTTTGTTCAAACAAGCAATCAAAAATGAGCTTTTTCCTCTAAAAACATGATAAATTGAGGTTTTTTTTCTTCGAATTTTAAGTGTTTCTAAAGGAAAAAGCTCATTATTGATTGCTAGTTTGCAGAAAATCTATTCAAAACTAATGTTTAATTTATATATCAATGGAAAGCCAATAACTTGACCAACAAAATCCACTCAAAAAATTATCCGAACTCGTCCGAACTCTTAAGGTTATAACTTACTGAAAAAAGGCATTATTTAGGATATTTTGCAGTATATCTCCTTTCTTAGTTGAAATATGTATTTGAAATGTTCTACAAAATTGTGTGTTTTAACAATTTGAACAACTTTCTCAAATATACCAAGTTTGTAAATCGTATACTTAAAAAGATATTAAATAATAACTCAAAACTACTTGTTAAAATTCTCGTTATTTTTTAAATGCTCGAAACTTTTTTGAATTTCATGCGATCTTTATGATGTCTTCAACAAAGTTGCTTAAAATAATAAGATCTACAACTTTTGTGAAGACATCAAGACGTTAAACTAATTATTTCAAGAAATAATTTTTTTATCTCCCTTCCAGGTGAAAAAATCACTTTTTTCTTTCAAGAATTTGATAGATCATCAAAAAATATAAAAATGTTGCGAAGACATCAAATGTCTATCGTTTACCGTTTGTCCGCAAATAATTTTGATCGCTTATTAGGTTCATTTACCCCTGTGTGCGTTGTACCGAAGCGGAGATTGCAGGTTCAAGTCCTGTCGGTGAGCCGTTGTATCTTTTTCGAAATTTTCATGATATTTACGGCTTATGTTCTTTCGTTCTTTGATAGTTCATGTTTCTCTAATTTCTTTCATCACATATGAAAATGTGATCATTTTCAGGTACAAAGATGTACCAAGCGATTTCATAACATCAGTATTGATGTCATTTTTGTCTTTTTCGTCATTTTTGTCATTTTTGTCATTTTTGTCATTTTTGCATTTTTGGCATGTTTGTCATTTTTGTCATTTTTGTCATTTTTGTCATTTTTTTTTCATTTTTTGTCATTTTTGTCATTTTTGTACTTTTTGTAATTTTTGTAATTTTTGTAATTCTTGTAATTTTTGTAATTTTTGTAATTTTTGTAATTTTTGTAATTTTTGTCATTCTTGCCATTTTTGTCATTTTTGTCATTTTTGTCATTTTTGTCATTTTTGTCATTTTTGTCATTTTTGTCATTTTTGTCATTTTTGTCATTTTTGTCATTTTTGTCATTTTTGTCATTTTTGTCATTTTTGTCATTTTCGTCATTTTTGTCATTTTTGTCATTTTTGTCATTTTTGTCATTTTTGTCATTTTTGTCATTCGTGTCATTTTTGTCATTTTTGTCATTTTTGTCATTTTTGTCATTTTTGTCATTTTTGTCATTTTTGTCATTTTTGTCATTTTTGTCATTTTTGTCATTTTTGTCATTTTTGTCATTTTTGTCATTTTTGTCATTTTTGTCATTTTTGTCATTTTTGTCATTTTTCGATGAACCACGAGCTCGCGCGACTCTACGGTGAACCCAGTATCCAGAAGGTGGTGAAAGCTGGCCGGATACTCTGGGCAGGACATGTTGCGAGAATGCCGGACGACTGTCCTGCAAAACAGGTGTTCGCTACGAATCCGGTAGGAACAAGACGAGCAAGGGCGCAACGAGCAAGGTGGTTAGACCAAGTGGAGCGTGATCTGGCGAACGTGGGGTGCCCGAGAAATTGGAGAACGGTTGCCATGGAACGAGTGAATTATAGGAATTATGTTCGTCAAGTTATGTCGTGAGAGGGTATACTATGTAAATGGTTGTATACTGTTTACCGGAATTCCATTTACCGGAAGTACCATTTACCGGAATACCATTTACCGGACTGTACTATTTACCGGAATTCCATTTACCGGACTATACCACTTACCGGAAAACCATTTACCGGACTATACCGTTTACCGGAAAACCATTTACCGGAATATCTTTGATAGGTATAAATTTGGGTTGTACTCCATTTCCCTAAAATTTTCGCCAGAATTTACCATTTTTCAAAAAAAACTTTTTTTTTGCCAGGAATTTACCACTAGGTGGCATTCTTCCCTAGTTCAAAAAAACTATTATTATTAAACTATGATTATTGAATATTTTTATACAAACTGGAATCCGAAAAAAAACTTGATTCCAAAAAAAATGTTTAAAAATATTGTTATTTGCGGCAAAGCCGCAACCAACGAGGATGAAGGGGCTGAGGCGGCACAAAGCCGCCGATGCTCTCAAATCCGAGGTGGCCGCCGACCCGCCGTCGGAAGCGGCGGCCCTATTACATTGGTCTAGGTCTGTCGGGGCTTCATAGGTCTGCGTGAAAGCTAGGGGTGATCCCTTAGTCCCGTCCGCCACGCGACAGCGTGAAGGACAATATGTCTTTCAAGTTCGAACGCGCAGCGTGAGGAGTCGGATACTAAAAACAAAAACGATTTTTAAAAGCCACACTATGGTTTATAACCAGTGGTTATCATGAAATCAATAACAGTACCCAAATCTTCACCAAAAATCATTCTGGGCAAATGTTCAAGGGTTAACAGGATACAATAATAGATTTGTCCTTAAAAACTCTTATTCCGGTAAATGGCATTCCGGTAAATAGTACATTCCGGTTAATGTCAGTCCGGTAAATGGTTCATTCCGGTTAATAGCAGTCCGGTAAACGGTTTATTCCGGTAAATGAATTTCCGGTAAATAGCATTCCGGTAAATGGTTTTCCGGTAAACAGTATACAACCTATGTAAATAAATAAATAATTTTGTCATTTTTATCATTTTTGGCATTTTTGTCATTTTTGTCATTTTTGTCATTTTTGTCATTTTTGTCATTTTTGTCATTTTTGTCATTTTTGTCATTTTTGTCATTTTTGTCATTTTTGTCATTTTTGTCATTTTTGTCATTTTTGTCATTTTTGTCATTTTTGTCATTTTTGTCATTTTTGTCATTTTTGTCAGTTTTGTCATTTTTGTCATTTTTATAACTGTGAATTTTGTAATTTTTGTAATTTTTGTAATTTTTTTTAATTTTTGTAATTTTTCTAATTTTTGTAATTTTTGTTATTTCTGCAGATTTTGTAATTTTTGTAATTTTTGTTAGTTTTGTCATTTTGTCATTTTTTTTATTATTTTTTGTATTTTTTTTTGTTTAAGAGTCGATGTAAATTGTCTTTAAATGATTTATTTTTATTTTGAAGGCTTTTTTTTGTTTATGGATCACCCTAGTAAAAAATAAATAGACCATTCTAGAAGAAAATCAATGCTTAACATCTTCTTAAACATTAAAATGTGTATTCAAATTGATATGTTGCTCATGGAAAATATTAGGCACCTTTTAACCTTTTCCGAAAAAATATCTAAAGTTCAAGTTTCTGTTGAAGTATCATAACCCCTAGCTTGTGTTTATGCATGCAATCGTTTCCTCCCGAGGGAGCTTATAAAGCGATTTAGTTGAGCTAAATTACATCACACCCTTTTTCGTTTGTCTCCCGCTCGAGGAAGAAAGAGGCCAGAAAAAAGTGGGGCGTGGATGGTTGACCCTTTTTTTTTCGAGAGGATTCAAACTGATCGGTCAAACATGCACCTACAAACGCCTTTAGAATGCAATGCTTCCTGTTGCAAAACTAGGACCCTCAGGAAAAACATAAAAAAAAATAAACAGAAGAAGAACTGTCATAACGGGTTCTGCTTGGACAAAAAGATTCTAAGAAATATGTTCATGCTGTGTAACAAATGAGCCATGCCCAAGCGGCTTAGCTGAAGCTTTGGTCAACGTCATAAAGGTTAGTGGAATAAAATGTGAAATTCATAATGAATGGATTGAGATAGCAAAAATATTTCTGAAAAAATCGTCATTCTGTCGCACCGTTCCTCAATTTCAACGAAAGGATTAAGCGGATTTTCTCCGCACGAGACTCGAAAAATTCTCGTAATGCTCACTTTTGCATAGCCTTATCGGTTTGGTGTTGCAAAAATACCTATCTGGGGTACATTATATTCTCTTAGGGTTTTCTTGTCAGCAGCGGGTCTGTCCAATAAAATGCAATTGTCCACTGCTCGCTTGGCTCTACCGCTCGCTTTATTGCAGCATAAAGACAAGAAGATCTGTCCATTTTCCTTCGGCCATCATTATCGGATATGCGAAGTTCGAACCGACCGGCAATCGTAATATTTGCATATTCGGCTTAACTCCTTTTTTTAACGACCCATTTTGAACCCTTTTCCATTAATCATTAACTTTGCCTTTGACCATTTGCCCTTTGTTGTTTTACTGCTTTACGACTATGCATGTGCAAAAATCTGCAAGAAACGTACCATTTAGCTTAGCCGGAATGTGTCCTTTGGAGGCCATCGCATCGTACCGGACTGACCCTTGGAATTAGCCATATAAAGCCGGTTGCATATATAGGGGGGCAGTTTGGCAGTTAACTGCAAAAACTTCCGTGTGCAAATGATTGCAAAATCGCACTTTCTAAAACCAGCATGGGAGCATGCAGGCAGGTTTGTTTGAATAAGTGAGAACCCGTTATTTTTTCTCCTTTCAACATATTTGTCAATCCTCGTCGGATCGGTCGAATTGCCGATAGAAACTGAAGTGACTGTTTTCCCACAGGATGTCAACTCTCACAGACAAAAAAAAAACAATCCAAAAGGCAGGTAAAGGATTGAAGCAGTTCCTCAGATTTTATTTGCTCAACGCCTTAATTTTGCATTTTTTTCTCTAGTGGCGTTAAACTTCTCGAGCTTTTTAAACCAAATAAATATGCAAGGTGCAACTCAAAGTATTTGTAGAAGTCTCGAGTGGTGGTTCAGTCGGAAAAAGGGCGGCATTATAATATAATATATATGGAAGTCGATTAACTTAAAGCATTGGAAGTGATGGAATCGCGTACTTCTTTAATTTCATTGCCGTTTAATATTGTCTGTTCTCATTGAAGAACTTTATAATATTCTTTGCTTCATTTGGATGATTTTCAGAGTTGCTCGAATTTCACAAAACACTGAATACGGGAGCTTCAGGCTGTCCTCCCAACTCGCCTTTCAATTTCAAGCTGTCCTCTCAACTCGCTTGAAATTTCTATCGATACGTTCAGGCTGTCCTCTCAACTCGCCTTCCAATTTCAAGCTGTCCTCTCAACCCGCTTGAAATTGTGAACGTGATCATGCTGTCCTCGCGACCCGATTGGAATTTCATTTTATATCATGTTGTCTTCTCAACTTCAAAGCTGAATTCATCAATTCCAGTTTCGGCATTATTTCACAACCCGCTAACTTGCCAAAACAGATATTTACTAAATTGTTTGTTTTCTCTTTTTTTCACTTCAATCTTGATAGCCCTCAGAAATCATCTAACAGCGTTGCTTTTTTTCGAATAACTCATTTTATCACTGTGTTTTTCACTATGGGTAATTCACAAACTTATTGATTATCAAGCAAGTTTTATTAAAATACATTAACCGTGAATCGATGACCACGTTTGTTTACATTTTCGGTTCGAATTTCTCAAAATAATGTTCTCGTTTTTAATGTCAAAGAGACATTACCTGCCACAGTCGCCAAATGTGCAGACCTGTCCGGAGGTCTGCGCCCCGGAAGCAACACCGGCAAGCCACTCGATCTCGAACTACCGAGGGAACGACGCGCTATTAACTGGTCGACTGGCTCGCTGCACGCTTGTGACGAATGACGCGGTATCGGTTTAATCCATTCACACAGTAAGCACCAGATTTAACAATTTTTTTACTTGTTTTATTACATGCTCGTTTGTTACATAGATTTTTTTGAAAATATCGAACATTTTAGGTGAATTCGGTTCGATACCACTAGATTGATTAAGAATAAATCTACAAAAAGGATAATTTTGTTATTTGTTTATTTTTTTTCATCAATAGATCACATATTGATCCAAATGATAGGTTAAAAATTAAAGACAAACTACAATTACACGGATTTTACCCTATACTATACTTAAAGCACTAAGGATTCTTCTTCGGAATAATTCCCTCGAAACGTCAAAATCAAAATGGTCGGAGAAGCGGTTAAACGTCCTTATTGTACCAATTAGCGCTGTATTAGCTCCGTAGTTATTCTGTCGGAGAGGAGCAAAGAGCTGAAGATTACGATTCCTCAAGCCACGGGATCGCACGCTGAGTTGGAGTGCTCCTAGCAGTGCAGGGCAGTCGATTCTAGACGAAAGCAGATCGGCAACAATAGAGGCCCGTGTTGCGGTCCGGCGGGCCTGTAGCGTGTCGATGTCGATAAGGCGCAGCGGCTTTCGTAGCTGGGGAGTCGGAACGGGTCTTGCCAGTTCAGGTTCCGGAGAGCGAAGCGCAAAAAACTCTCTGGATGGCCTCGGACGCGCCTCTGGATGGCCTCGATACGCTCCGAGCCATTTTGGTAGTAGGGGCACCATACAGCCGAGGCATATTCGAGGGACGATCGAACCAAGCTGCAGTAAAGACTCTTGAGGCAATAAATATCCTTAAAGTCTTTTGTCATGCGGAATAAAAGACCCAGGCATCTGGAAGCTTTATCGACGATGTAGTTTGTGTGGATCTTGAAATCCAGCCGTTCGTCCAGGATCACACCAAGGTCTTTCATATGCTCAACTCGTGCAATTGCCTCATGTCCAAGAAAATAATCAGCCGATAGCGGTAGCCGCTTGCGTGAAAACGAGTTACCGTACATTTGTTGCGATTCAAGGGAAGGCAATTGACATCACACCAGGCGGCGAAGATGTTAAACTGGGTCTGTAATACGTTGACATCTTCGGGGCTGTTGATGGATTGAAACAATTTCAAGTCGTCGGCATACGCCAGTTTTGGTCCATCGAGAAGCAACAACACGTCGTTGAAGTAGATCAGGAATATGATGGGTCCTAGGTGGCTCCCTTGAGGTACTCCAGAAGAAGCACGGAATTGATTGGAAAATGATTCACCTGATCGTACATTAAGTTTCCGTCCTACCAGGTAGCTATGGAACCATTCCAGTAAAGAGCCGCAAATACCGATACGATCTAGTTTGGCTATGGCTATTTTGTGGTTTACCTTGTCGAAAGCTGCGGACAGGTCGGTGTAGATTACGTCGGTTTGAGATCCCATGGCAAAACTGTCTTGCACGGAAGATGTGAACGTCAACAGGTTTGTTGCCGTAGAGCGTTTGGGCATAAATCCATGTTGTTCGTTAGAGAAATAAAAATTGCAATAGGAGAAAAATGGATCTAATACAACCAGCTCAAACAGTTTGGCGATCGCACATAGGGCAGAAATACCGCGATAAATGTTAACGTTCCACCTGTCACCTTTTTTGTAGACCGGAAACATGTAAGCCTCTTTCCAAATGGAAGGGAACGTGGATTCCGTGAGCGATGATTGGGAGATTCGTTTTATAGGAGTCAGCATATGTGATATATAGCGTTTTAGAAAACTCGCTGGAATGCCATCCGGACCTGCAGAAACACTGGATTTCAGCTTAGCAGTCGCCTTCAAGACGGTATCATCATCGATTACGATGTGATGAAAGGAAGTGCTCTGACGTGGGACGTTACTAGCCGCCATAGTCAACTGGTCCGTGGATATCGAACCAGAATCAAAAGTACTACGGAATTTGTCAGCGAAGAGGTTACAAATATCAAGGTCCGAGGTCCGCCGACTTGTCTTCCAAAAACATGTAGGACGGTAAGCCCGATTCTTTCCGTTGGTCCTTAATGTACTGCCAAAACGATTTGGGTCTAGTTTTAAAACCACGCTGAATCCGAATAAGGTAGCCCTGGTAACAACGCGTGCATACTTTTTTATAAGCTGCGTTAAGTTTGCGATACTGGTTTTTGGCGGAGGGCTTTGTTCTTGAGTGCTTTCATTTGTCGCAACTCTTTCGTGACCCAGGGAGCACGTAGGTCAGAGGCTGCTGAGCGTTTTGGTACGTGACGATCGATGATGTAGTTGATGATATGGGAGAACTTCATAGCAGCGGCGTTTGGATCGGAAGATTCGAGCTCAGAATTCCAGTCGATGGCGTCAAGCGTTTGTGAAATGGCGACAAAATCGGCGTTCTTGAAATCAAGAAAAAAGGATGCCGGCTTCTTGATAGGAGTCACAACTTCAGAGATTTCAAGCGAAAGCAGCAGTGCCGGGTGGTGAGGAACAAGCTTAACCAGAGGCGCAGGAGCCAGTTCAATCGTAGCCAATTGGGATCCGTCGTTAACAAAACAGAGATCGAGCAAACATTTCCAACCAGATGTATAATTCATCAGATCTTTTTTAAGTAGAGATCTCTTTGATTTTCAAAATGTCACCATTAGCTGAAAGGACATCAGATGACTTGTCGCTTCTAGGACGTTTATCACAAAAGAGATTGGGTTCCAGTGAAATTTGGGACAAAACATTTCAAAACAGGTGTCAAGCTGTTTGAATTTGCTTTTTTCTATGTCGAATTAGATGAATGTCCAATTTTTGCTAGATATTTTAAAAATAGGTGCCAAAAAGAACGCTGATCTTTAACCTTAAGCATAAAATACTTTCTACGACACGTATCCACACGGCTGGGTCGGGTCTGAACGATTCTTTGAAAAACTTGTAATAAAAACGGAAAATCTGAACAGAAACTAGGCATCATTCTCAAACATACAAAAGGAAAAGAAATAAAATTACTTGAAATTTGAAGTTTTCATCGAATCACAACAGAACGAATAAATTTACTCTAAACAATCGTTTTGAAACGCAAAATTTCAAAATTTTCATAGGGACTTTTGAGTTTTTTATTTGATTTCTGAGTAAACCCGGGTAAAATCCGGAAAGTTTTAAAAAATATGTGTCATCCTGGTCAGATTTAACTTTTCTCGAATTTTTTATTTGGTTTATGGGCAAGCCTGAATATATCAAGAAGAATTTACAAAAAATCAAAAGATCAAATTCAGTTGGACATAGTTCAAAATATAATATTATTATAACATGACGTATTTGAATCCTGCATATTAGAATACTAACCTACCTTCATATATTAAAATATATATAGTGCTGTGTAACACAATGGGTGATGAAATTGAAAAGTTGAATCTCTACAAAAGAAAAAACCGTAAGATCTGTCAAAAGTTGGGTGAAATTTTAGCTGAATCCAACTCACTACCATCACCCAAATTCGGCAGCACCTCCATCGCCTATTGAAGGCTTCAATCATCATATTGCGGAAGTGATGGTTTCCCCTCAGATCTTGATGAATTCGAGTCACACATAAAGTTGCACTCTTTTTCCAATACATAATTCAATTCTGCGTCTAAAGCGCTGAAAGCCAGAGACAGACAATCAGCAATGGCGTGTCCCGGTCCATCCTATCCTATACAACATGATCCCTAATCCGTTCGATTTAATGTTGATTTACAGAGGGTCGTCGCCATCACTTAACAGCCTGGGGGAAGTCAGCACGTTTCTGTAACAAGGCCTGAGCTATGGTTTATTTTGGTTGTGCCAGCAACCCTTTTGCTCTCAAACAATCATTCCTGAAACATCAGGAAAGGGGCATCAATAAGAAATGCTCAAACCGGCATAATACACCCACATCAGGAACAAATTTCTGCGTGCGCCTTCACTCGCTTCCTCATAACGCTGCATTCGCTTGCATATATTTCCGTATATCGTCGTATCTCTCTGCAATGGTTTTTTTTTCAGGATCCCGAATGAGAAGGGCAGCGAGGCGACTCTGCGGGATTTCCAGCACCGAATGACGTGCCAAAATTAGAAATACCGTTCGTTCGTCACATTCGTTCAATCTCCTGTCCTATCTAACCCATTATTGCAATGCGGAACTTTTCATCACCACACCGATCTGCGTAGATGTACATATTTGGTTAGGAAGGCATAGTCATCCTCCCCCACGGAAGTTGCATCTGCCTGCGAAAAATCTTAATTTGGTACCGTTAATTGATGGGTTTTGGTAGATATTGTATTTTTCCATTTCAAGCTATATTTAGTTTGCACATTAGACTGAGACGACTTGGGGTCATTTTTGAATTTCTCAAACCTTGGGGTCCTCAAAGCTTCGTTTTGGTTCGAAACTCATCCATAAATGATTGTAGAATTTTGAAGTAACGTTTAAATGAGTCAATTTTTACTTTCATGTTTCTATTGGAAAATTGAATATTGGGATGAATCATCCAATAGGATGAAAATCCTTGAAAAAAAATATTTTGCTCTGAAAGAATCAACATTATTTGTTTTCTTTTGTAGGACCGAGCTTGTTAACGTTTTTTGTAACAATTTATTAATTCTTCAAAGCAAGTTTTCTGCTGAACAACTTCATCCAAGAACATATGTAGCTCGTATGTCATTAGACAAACAAGTTGTTAACTTTTGAATAGGCGTATGTCTTTTAGCATTGAAAAAAAAAAAAATGAAATGACATAACTGCTGGCGCTTAGAGAGATATTGCATGACTACTTTCCAAGTATATAATTGTTTATATTATAATATTCTCCTCTCAAATTAACACTTAATTTCACCCAAATATTATTAGATAACATCGTATTAGTATTTAAGCGGTTGATTGCTACTTTAAAATTTATCAATAAATATTGATTCAATTCAATTCTTCTTGAAGGAACTTTTGAAAATTATAAAGAAATAGAAAATCAGAAATATGCCTAACCAGCTTATTGGTTTTAAGATTGTTAACATTCTGTACTCAGTGAGCTGCGTATCATTTGAATATTACAGTTTTTTACATTTTCCAAAGATAATTTTAATATTTTTTTTTTCATAATCAATAGGCGATGGAAGCGTTGCCGAATTTGGGTGATGGTTTTGCATGGGAGCAAGTGGAATGCAGCTGAAATTTTACTCAACTTTTGACAGATCTTACGGGCTTTTCTTAAGGAGAGAAAGAATAACGATTCCATCGCCCATTATCTATTTTTTTAAAGAAAATGAAAAAAAAGAGACGTTTCTTTGTCAAAAGGAAAGAAAATTAATATTTCAACTATTTGATCACTCACAGAAAAGTTCAAGTATAGTTTTAAGAATTTTTAGAATTTTTCGTCAATTAATTTCAAAAAAAAATAAGAAGAAGAATTGTAGGCAAAACTCTTTGTTATGCACGCCATCCAAATTTAGAGATCGAGAACTGATTTAAGGTTGTTTTCACAAAACCATAATAAATATTCTCTGTAGTGATTCGAAAATGAAATGAGATTTACACTCTAACTTTTCAGAGAAAAAAATCATTGCATTCACGGCTTCATCTTCCGTATATGTAATGGCGAACAATGATATTGCAATCCTTATTCTTTCTCTTTAAGATGACAGATGAGTTGCTTTAGAAAAAATGTCAAGTTTTCAAATCCAGTCGCGAATTCGAGATTATCTTTTTAAATTAATTTCATATTCATATGCATTTGAAATTTGAAATGAGATTGTCAGCTTCAAACTGCCAACTTTTATACTCTCACCGCTAAGGACTGTTTTGGAAAAAAATAAAACACTGTCTTTTTAAACCCATTCGAGACGGCGACTTTTTTCGAACGCGTCCCCCTGGAGCGAAAAATGTTTATTCTTTGATTCGATCAATTTTTATCTAAAAACATGAATTCAATGAAATTTCCAAAATTTAATCATAAACTCACAAAAAATGTCCATTGCACACCGTGTGTGCAGTCTGCTCCTCGAAATAAAATTATTTCGAGGAGCCGCATTGCACACACGATGTGCAATGGGTAGAAAAATGAAAATACAGCATTTTAAACATGTTCATCATACTTTTAATTTTTTTGTGGTTATTAAGGAAAGAAAAGAATGTATACAAATATTATGTGATGTGGTTTAAACCAACAATAAGTTTTTTTTTCATTTTTTTTCCAAAATGTGTTTACTTTTGTGATTCATGATACTGTAAAAGTCAGAGAACCTAGTAATTGAATGACCTTGGTCGGGTTTAACCCAATTTTTTTTCTTGTGTCTTCCTGTGGATTTTTTCTATCTGAAAACTTTTTAAGTTGTTGGGGAAGAGTAGGCGCGCGCTGAACCGTCAGCACGTGTTTTTTTTTGTGCTGTTAAAATTATATTGAAATTTTAAGAAAAATATAATAAATTTGAGGATTTTAAAACTAATACAGTTGCGGAATGTAGAAAAAGTCTTTTTTAATGAATTGCGCTCGAAAAACCATGTACAGGAGCCGTTTGTGAGGTGCCAAAGGAAACGGTCGGAAGTTTTGAGTGCTCCATTGCATAGTTGGTTTATGGAAATCAGTGGCTGGAGGTTTTTTTTCGCTTTTCAAAAAAATTATTGAAAACTTTCAATTTGTTGAAAAATCTTCTGATATTAATTCTCAATTAATATCGAAGTGGAGCCGAATGTGAACTAGTGATCGCTGGAAGTCGTGATAGAGGTTCAAGGGAATTGGAAGTGTAGGATTACGAGTTCGGAACAATGTGAGCCGAGCGTGAAGCCAAAAAGGATGAAATTTCCTCGATCATGGACATGAGAGAGAATCGTGATTGTTAGTGTCGTTTTATAGTAAATGGTGATTGAAATTTTAATCCATGGATTGAAAATAAACTACATATGGTCGCGATTCGACCAGACCGAACTGAACGCCCATTTGAAAAAAAAAATTAGTTATCTATTATAGCGGATGCGAAACATGATAAACTACCTATCCAATGAAAATCAGCACATTTTTTCTTTTTTTACTGTTTTAATTAGAAGCATGTTTTGGTCATGAAACTGATTTTGTGCGAAATAAGCTTATGTGAGTTGGTTTTTTTTTTCAATTCAAAACAGTCTGTCGGCTTGTCAAGAACTGATGAAAAAAAACTTTCCCGTGGCTAAAAACTTAATGTTGCGGATTGTTAACATTTATTCAAATCTCGTGCAGCCAGACTGAACCGAATCCCTTGAATTTTGTTTTCCAATTTACTTAATGGAATGTTAGGATTTTTAACATTTAACGACAAAGGATAAAGGAACGCAACCGGTAAGTTAAAATCACAGATATTCCGCTTTTCAAAAGTGCGAAATTTGTATGGCTCGATTCACTCTGGCTCAACGAAAAAAACCATTTTTCAAGCATCAGCCATACTCGTTATGTGCTGCTCGTAAAGCACCTATGGGTAGGTTCCTACGTTTAGAACAAATTGCCAAGTCAAATGATAGTGCATGACAATTTTTTAAACATTTTTGTTCGACCAGAGTGAACTGGGTGCAAACATAATGCTATTAAAGTTCAGTTTTCTGCTTAATGAATAATCAGAAATCGGCCAGTGGATTCCTCGATGGCTTTATAAGAGTCTAAATGTGATGGTATAATGATTAAATAACATATCTGATGAAATGGTATCAATTGGTAGGGCTGTGAACTTCGAACTCAATTTTCTCGAAATCAAGTTTATGGCGTTCAGTTCGGTCTGGTCGAATCCCGACCATATATGCAAGAATAATCAAGTTCTGTGTGAGCATAGCAAGATAAAGAAAAATGCTGTAGTCTTTGAAAAGAGAAAAAACGGCTTGCTATGAATTGCTACTTGCTGTTTGAATGGTGTTGTATGATACGTAGGCTTGATCAATCGACAGGCTTTTAGTTTTCAAAAGATAGTCAGTTGGTTCCACATCTCAAAAAGGCCCCCATGTATTCAGCTGGGTACAACACAAAATTGGTGAGCTCGTTCCATTATTTTTGTATTTATTTGTTTATTTTTGTATTTATTTGTAAGTCATAACATAATTTTTCATCAATCCTATCTGCCAATTTGAATTTCCCGTAAACATAAAAAACCCTTCCCTCTCCTGTCTGAAAACAGCATCCATTATGTAGGGTAGTATGAGTTCTCTGCACCTGAAAAGATTATTTAGCTGTTTCAGAACATCCATTCTATGATTACATTGACTTGTCACGGTGTGCATTGTGGTACCACACTAATACTCAATACCAGCACGTGAAACGAGTATTGAATCCAGATATTTGTTTTGGCATCTCGTGTTGGGATTGATCATTAGTTGTACCTTATGTATCAGCCAATGTAAGATGTGTGTAGTCACCCTATGCTATGCTATGCTGAAAACTTTTTAAGTTGTTCAACTATTTAAGTCCGGCTAACTAACTCTTATAATAATTTAGACCTATATTTCATAAAAAATATATATCGAAAAATCTAATGATCGTCACATAATCTTGTGTATATTCTATTGAATAGCACCTTGAAAGGAGGGTGATTTGCCCAACATTTCATGAAGGTACATCGAACGGAACGTTAACATTCAATACAATATAAAACAAGAATGAACTAGAAAATCATGTTAAGATTGTTTGAACACATTCCATGAAAAAAAAATCCATGATGATGATATCACTGATAAGATGATATTATTAGCAATTACCATAGAGCTCAAGATTATTTCATTTCTAGAGTTAGTTTTGATTACGTCGTATCAACCATTGTAAACAAAATTGAGTTATGGGCTGCAAACGATTGATAAACATGTATTCTGTGTAAGTTAAAAACTTAGTTTCATTTGTTCAATAAATAGCTTTTAAAACATTCTTTGAATTTAAGACGTATGATGACATTCTCATTTTTGAGTGTAACTTGGTTTTAACGACGTTTTGCGTTGTCCCAAATTGGAGTGAATGCAAAACGTCGCAAAATAAAATTTTGGCGAGGTGGTTCAGAAGTCTTTTTGCATCTTCGCAGGAAAAAAGTGAAAGTTAGTGAAAAATTTGAATATCATAGAAGATCATTGTTTGTGAGTGGTGAATTGATATATCTGGACAATACAGCTGGCTTCAATCGATTGCCGGGTAAGTAATATAAGTGCTACTTTTCACTTGTTGAAAGATTCAGAAATTTTTCATCCTACAACAGATGCGTCCAAGGATTGGATAAGTTCCGCATTTCTTGATCGTTTCACGAAGTTACGGCCTATTTAAAGAGAGTAAAAATAGTGTACAGTTAAATTGAACAATTCTGGATGGACAGCCCCGCGCAACAGCGATTCGAGGAACATTTGAACGGGCACTTTCCTATTATTATTTACGCTTCGATTGTCTTGAGCTTCATTTCATACAACGTACGGAACGAATAGGAACAGAATAGCGTAGTTTTAAACAAATGCAATCAAGTTTTAAGACAAAACTAAATCTATTTGCAAAACGACGTTTGAGCCAAATAATCAAAGCAAAAGGACGTAAGTACATTTACACTAGTAAATACTGAACTATTGCCCGTATCGAATACACCAACATATTTGTCGCGTATTTTTGCATTGGATGGCGAATTTCCAAACAATTCCGACCGCTATTTTTTAAACGAGAATTTAAAAGGTGCATCGAAACTTCCATAGCGATTTTCTCGAAACTCGCTAAGTGGCTCATACGACCTAATCAAAACAAACTCTAGATTTGTTTTTTTTTTAGATATTTTTTTTTTAAAGTTACCAATAATTTAAATTTTATTTGATCATACATTCAGGGATGCCAGGTGTTGAGGAGTAAAAATCTGGGCAATTTTGAAAAAAAGTCTGTGTTTGCCTGTGCACAGGAAGATCACAAATTTGATACTAAATAAGACATTTGACGGTGCGTGTGACCGGGGGGAGGGGGGGGGGGGGTTGGTTTCCTGTGGTACTCAGGTTTATTATCGCGCTAAGAATACTGTTTCCTACCACGTATCATACTTATTAAAAAAAGAATAGGTAATGAATGCTTGGTGAAATACCAATGAATACAAGCGAGATTTCAGTCTAATCTTGCACTTACGGATCAAATCCGATGCATAAATCTTGGTTTCATCACTCAATTTTGAAAATCTGTAAAATCTGGGCACTCTCAGCAAAAATCTGGGCAAAATCTGTGTCTGACCAATATCTGGACGAAGGGTCAAAAGTCTTGGTTTTACAGACAAATCTGGGCACCTGGCAACCCAGCATACATTTAGTTGAATAGCTACCGTAAATAATGTTTGCAACTATAAGATACAGATTTCACCTTGGTGAAAGTAGAATTTACTAAAATTACTCCGCCAAGGGCTGGAGAACCAGCACGCTCTAAAGCTTGAGAATTTAAAAATAAGACTTAACAATACGAAGGTCACACAAACGCTATACCCCAGGTCCTAGATGCATATAAATTTCAGTTATTCTCCCCTCACCATAAGCTTAACAATCACCGACGCACACTTCCACAAAAACAGCACAACTAGCCTGCAAACCCTGCAAATGACCTACTGTCTGTATCGACGAAACGAAACTCTGTCTGCGCTGCCTAATTTTATAAGTCATTTTCAACCTCAGATATTTTGAAAACATTTTCATACACAGTGAAACCGATGCCAAATTACGATTATCTATGCTTTTAAGATACTATTGGTTCAAGAGCCAAGAAAATTGGTCCAATAGTTTATTCAAAATCATGAAAAAGTTAAAACTACTTTCATTGCACACACGGTGTGCAATTGGTCTTATAGCCTCGGAAAGTCATTGCACACACGGTGTGCAATCCGTCTCGAATGGGTTAATAACTTCTAACCGCAAAAATATGCATTGATGAAGTCCATCAAACACTATTTTTGGGCAAGACATAGAACTTAAACTTGAATAAAAGCAAAGACGATGGATTAGGGGATTAATCAAGCGCAATTCTGACCATTCGTTCAGAGCAGTCTGTCCAGCTGTCCGACGAAAAAAGAAACAAAATACGGTGGTAAAAACTTGCGGTTCCATGATTTTTGAAAAGTCAGCGATGATGTTTTTGTGTGGAATGAGGAAAATCTGCTCAACTAGTTGTAGATTTGATGAAATAGAAAATTTGAGTAAATTTTCCCCTGAAAAGAGGGAAAGTCTGCTCAAAAAAAATTAAAACTTCTTTAAAACCATAAAATTTGCAAAAAAATGACAACTAAATAAGCCAACATCAAGTGAATTAATTCAAAGTAGACAATATGGATTTTCTGTTTGTTTTTCTTTTCAAAACCCCTTATATACTTGAAATTTGGACATTTTATTGCTTACACTAATGGTCTTAAGCTAGTAGTTCTTACTTATACTATACAATCAGTCTTTAATCATCAGTCTTTACAGTATTAGTATTAATCAAAGCTGTACGGTATCACAAACAATTGGCTGAAACTGCAAACTCCTACCGAACAATGTGAAATTTCAATCCCAAGGAACTTTTACGTCAACTCTCACGCGTACAAATCGAGCAGCCGTGTCAGGTCAGGGCGATCCACCGCCAACTCCGTACAGGGCCAGCTGCTTGCGGGCCGCGGCCAGTTCGATCTTGAGCTCGATGTTTTCCCGCTCCAGGAAAGCCGCCCGGATGGCAATCTCATCTTCCTTGATCCGGCGACGATCGCGGGATTTTTTCGCAGCTGCGTTGTTTTTCTTCCTTCGCTCGTAGTAGGCGGAGTCTTTCGTCGTTCCACTGTTGCCGCTGCTGCTGGAAGTGATGGTGGCGGCGCCATTGTTGTTCATGTTTGGGTTGCTGTGATTGGTTGGTTGGCTGACAAGCGGTTCGTAGCTGGATTGGGATTGGGTGGTTGGGTGTGATTCGCTTATTTCGGGATGCTTTTCCGGAACGCTTTCCGTTTCGGATGCGTCGCTAAGGGATTTGTTTAGGCGACGCATTTTTGGATTGGAAACGGTCGGTTGGCCCCCGTTGGCGGCATGGATTTGTTCGAGCATTCGTTTGCGGAACATGTTGTACTTTTCGGCCGAATGGTTGTCCAGCATGGAATCGTTGGCCATAAACCCAGCCGCCAGGGAAAGCGGATCCCGAGGGTACGCCTTGAAGGGTCTCGCTAATTTACCGTCACGTCCGACAACCATCGGATAGGAACCGTTATTGCCTTGTGGAGGAGCTTCGTTGGATTGTTTGAGTTTTGTGATGAGTGGTCCTTCGGATCCGGATTCTGATAGCGAATCGGTTTCACGGTTTTGATGAAGAGGGCTTCTCGGGAACGTAGCATGGTGAGAAATTGCTCCCGCTTGTAGGAGATAGGAAGCTAGCTCCGGCCGGTGGGGAAGATTCTCTTGCTTTGGAATGACCATCGGGTACGTTGGGGCTGGGTGAAATCCGGCTGGTAGCGCATGTCTCAATTCCAAATGATTTTGACCTCCATAGGAGAGAAGCGGCTTGGGAGACAAGTTCTGATGTTGATGTTGAATGCCATGATAGTTGAGCGGATTGATCGGAGAACTGTGGAGTGGCGGAGATCCTCCTTCACTGAAACTACCGTAAGGTGACGGAGTTTTACGAGTGTCGATGGAGTCGCGGCGCTTCGAGAGGTCCAGCACACCGGAATCCGTCGAGTCTGGCCGATAGTTGTCGTGAGACTTTGGAGAGTTCGCTTGGTATAGCGAAGGACTCGTTCGATGTTCTGGAAATAAGAAAACGATAGGTTAGAATTTTGTGTCTTTTTCAAAACATTTAACTAAACTCAAATCTATTTTTCTTTAGAAAATCAGCGGCTAAGACAATTTATGCAATTCAAAAAAATTAAGGTTCACTCATTTATTATTATTTTTCATAAACAAACATTGGAAAATTTTTAAATTATTTTTTTTAACCGACAATAAATGTACTTCCACTTCATTAAAAAACACAATATTTACAAGATAATGTACAAAAAAAAACACTGATATTTTGAAAAGTTATTAAAAGGATTAAAATTACATACCTGCTTTCAAGTCCATCATAAATTGAGCCATCATCTTGACGAAGCGACGTTTTTAACACAAATATCAAAAACAGCCTTCAACTTTTTTTAGCACAAATGTTTATTATCGAAATCACTGTTGTCTAAACGTAGCACTTATACACCCAAAAAAATCCCTAACTGATTTCCAAAAAAACCAAAATCTTCAACCTAACGAAAATTTCACTCCCAAAAACCAAACCATCTACTTGCTTCTGAGGGAATCTGCTCAATGACCGCAAACTGACCACCGAACGGGCCTTTTATACCCGCCGAACCCTTTTCCTAGCACCCACGCCAACCCGAATTTCTCCGCAAAAGAGAATATGCAAAATTTTTGCCAAAAATTTTCAAATTCCATTCAATCTGTCCCACTCTAGCCCGAGCCCAGTTTCACCGTTCCCGTAGAAAGAGAAAGTAAAAATGAGGGACACTATTCCCAAAATGTGTGTATATGCACAGAGAAATGACAGAAAGGGTCACAACAGCACTTGCCCGTAACCTTTTGCTTTCTGTATTGTATTTTTCCCAAAATTTCGTACTCTCTCTCTCTTTCGTCCTCTAATCCTTCAGGAGGATTTTCCTAGGATCGGCAATGTGGAACACTTGTGACTTTTTGCGGTCTCTCCTCCGGCTAGCGACCATTTACGGGTTCATTGTGAGCAGCGGCAGCATTTTGGCAGCTTTCTCCTGCTAGAACTATACCGTACAGTGCAGCTGAACCCAACAAACGGATCAGGAATGAGGAAATGGGAAGCGATTTTCAGGGAAAGCTGTCCGTTTGGTTCCCGATCGAGATGATGCTGAAAATTAATGCTAGTGAATCTTGCAAAACAAATTTTGGACCTTTTTCTACTAGCATGGAATCAAGTTTTTTTAAAAGATGATATTTGTCATTTTCGTTATTTTTTATATTTTAAGTTATTTTTGTCAAAATTAAAATTTTTACCATTTTTGTCATTTTTTGCAATTTATGTCATTTTTGTAATTTTTATCATATTTGTAATTTTTGTCATTTTTGTCATTTTTGTCATATTTGTCATTTTTGTCAATTTTGTCATTTTTGTCATTTTTATCATTTTCGTCATTTTTGTCATTTTTGTCATTTTTGTCATTTTTGTCATTTTTGTCATTTTTGCCATTTTTGTCATTTTTGTCATTTTTGTCATTTTTGTCATTTTTGTTATTTTTGTCATTTTTGTCATTTTTGTCATTTTTGTCATTTTTGTCATTTTTGTCATTTTTGTCATTTTTGTCATTTTTGTCATTTTTGTCATTTTTGTCATTTTTGTCATTTTTGTCATTTATGTCATTTATGTCATTTTTGTCATTTTTGTCATTTTTGTCATTTTTGTCATTTTTGTCATTTTTGTCATTTTTGTCATTTTTGTCATTTTTGTCATTTTTGTCATTTTTGTCATTTTTGTGATTTTTGTCATTTTTGTCATTTTTGTCATTTTTGTGATTTTTGTGATTTTTGTGATTTTTGTGATTTTTGTCATTTTTGTGATTTTTGTGATTTTTGTGATTTTTGTGATTTTTGTGATTTTTGTGATTTTTGTGATTTTTGTGATTTTTGTGATTTTTGTGATTTTTGTCATTTTTGTAATTTTTGTAATTTTTGTAATTTTTGTAATTTTTGTAATTTTTGTAATTTTTGTAATTTTTGTAATTTTTGTAATTTTTGTAATTTTTGTAATTTTTGTCATTTTTGTCATTTTTGTCATTTTTGTCATTTTTGTCATTTTTGTCTTTTTTGTCATTTTTGTCATTTTTGTCATTTTTGTCATTTTTGTCATTTTTGTCATTTTTGTCATTTTTGTCATTTTTGTCATTTTTGTCATTTTTGTCATTTTTGTCATTTTTGTCATTTTTGTCATTTTTGTCATTTTTGTCATTTTTGTCATTTTTGTCATTTTTGTCATTTTTGTCATTTTTGTCATTTTTGTCATTTTTGTCATTTTTGTCATTTTTGTCATTTTTGTCATTTTTGTCATTTTTGTCATTTTTGTCATTTTTGTCATTTTTGTCATTTTTGTCATTTTTGTCATTTTTGTCATTTTTGTCATTTTTGTCATTTTTGTCATTTTTGTCATTTTTGTCATTTTTGTCATTTTTGTCATTTTTGTCATTTTTGTCATTTTTGTCATTTTTGTCATTTTGTCATTTTTGTCATTTTTGTCATTTTTGTCATTTTTGTCATTTTTGTCATTTTTATCATTTTTATCATTTTTATCATTTTTATCATTTTGTAATTTTTGTCATTTTTGCCATTTTTGTCATTTTTGTCATTTTTGTCATTTTTGTCATTTTTGTCATTTTTGTCATTTTTGTCATTTTTGTCATTTTTGTCATTTTTGTCATTTTTGTCATTTTTGTCATTTTTGTCATTTTTGTCATTTTTGTCATTTTTGTCATTTTTGTCATTTTTGTCATTTTTGTCATTTTTGTCATTTTTGTCATTTTTGTCATTTTTGTCATTTTTGTCATTTTTGTCATTTTTGTCATTTTTGTCATTTTTGTCATTTTTGTCATTTTTGTCATTTTTGTCATTTTTGTCATTTTTGTCATTTTTGTCATTTTTGTCATTTTTGTCATTTTTGTCATTTTTGTCATTTTTGTCATTTTTGTCATTTTTGTGATTTTTGTCATTTTTGTCATTTTTGTCATTTTTGTCATTTTTGTCATTTTTGTCATTTTTGTCATTTTTGTCATTTTTGTCATTTTTGTCATTTTTGTCATTTTTGTCATTTTTGTCATTTTTGTCATATTTGTCATTTTTGTCATTTTTGTCATTTTTGTCATTTTTGTCATTTTTGTCATTTTTGTCATTTTTGTCATTTTTGTCATTTTTGTCATTTTTGTCATTTTTGTCATTTTTGTCATTTTTGTCATTTTTGTCATTTTTGTCATTTTTGTCATTTTTGTCATTTTTGTGATTTTTGTCATTTGTGTCTTTCATGTTCTTCATGTCTTTTATGTCATTTTGTCATTTTTTCATATTTGTCATTTTTGTATTTTTTGTCATTTTTATCATTTTTGTCATTTTTGTCATTTATGTCATTTTTGTCATTTTCGTCATTTTCGTAATTTGTCACTTTTGTCATTTTTGTCATTTTTGTCATTTTTGTCATTTTTGTCATTTTTGACATTTAGGTCATTTTTGTCATTTTTGTCATTTTTGACATTTAGGTCATTTTTGTCATTCTTAAATTTTGTCATTTTTAATTTTTGTCGTTTTCGCCATTTTTGACATTTTTTGTCCATTAGGTTGGTAGGGCTTAGGTTCTGTTTGAATTTTCTATCGCTTTTGATTTACCTGATTTTAGGAACTATAAATTAACATTGTTTTAAGTAAATAGCACTGCTTGTAGGTATTCTTTTTACATTAAGCAAGATAAATTAAAAATGAATTAACATGACGCAGTTTGTATTTTACCTACTCGCAAAACTTGCACCACAGTTATATGATTAAAAAAAAACCGATTACTATGATGGATTTTTAACTAAGTCTAAAACGTTACGAAAGGTGGTTCACACCGCTCGGTTGTGACATTATGTGTGTGAAAATTAGAATACATTACCGGCTTAGACTCGGGTCATTTCTATCAGCAATAGGTACCGTAACTCGTAAGCTACCACATTCGATATTCCAATTTTCCTCTCAAGCCTTTCCTAAATCGATACGGAAAGCAAAAGAAAAGTCTCTCTCTGGATCGTTCCGTTACAAATCTACCATACTTGGTAAGGTCGAATGGTCTTAAAAGCAGAGGAGGGCAATAAGGAAGAACAAACAGTTCCAACCCATGGCAATGATTCCAATAATAGCCGTGCTGATGATGGAGGGGGTGTGGATTCAGGAAGAAGTCTTTCCTTTTTTCGTTCGATTCCGGACCAACAATCGGGACAACGAGAAACGGCCGAAAGGGTCACACGCGCGCGCTTCTAAATATAATGAGAACGCTTCGGATCCGTGAGAATTTTGTTTGATTTCCATTTCTGCGTGGCGTAAATTGTTTACCGGGATGATGTATGGAAAAAATGGAAGGGAATATTTCTCAATCCAGAACTGGGATTTGAAGAGGGGTTGCCTCGGAATGAAGTTTATTGATTCTGGCCTGACTAGGCCTGGCCTTGATAAAGAAGTGCGAAAAAGATGGAACCGATGTGCCGGTAGAGAAGAATCGCTCTTTATGACCAGGTCATTTCTAGGACGAAACTTCGTTTCACTGATTAGAATGTGTCTTGCGTTTCGAAGCGGTCAACTATAAAGACCTCACTTGTTCATAGTGAGAAATGGGTTCATTTCAAATATCTTATGAAAGAAGATTAGTTCGTCTATCGTGAGAACATTCATAACACTGAATCATAAGGTTAGGAGCGGTCATCCAGTTTGATTGAGGTGTTATTCAGATATAATTTAGAAAATACTTCGATATCAGATCGTGAACTGAGGCCCATACTCGAAAAAATGCATCACTTTCTTATGTGAATAATTTTGATTGCGTGGATGGAATCTGAAATATATTCAGCAAAACTTGGTAATGATTTTATGTTTACAAGTGCACAATTTGGTGACAATCTGTTAAGTGTTTTTCGAGATAGCTCCTAAACAACAAGAACATAGACATCAAATTTTGTGCACCACCAGCGCCATCTTTCTTGCTTATAGTGAGGCACTTTTTTTTCAAATCCAGGGCACTTTAAAAGACTTTTCTATTTTCTTTTCACCTGCCGTCCAAAATAATCCAGAGTTTTCGTGTTGAATGTAGTTTTGGCTTCTTATCACTGTATTGTCAAAAGTATCCAACCAATATAGGAATATTCCAGGGATTTGCCAATAAAAATTTTCAGACCAAAAATCTGCTAGGCGCCAAGTTCATGGAACTTTTCGTGGTCCATTTCGAAGTATTCCGATTAGAGATAGATATAGAAACAGGTCAAAATCAATATCTTCAAAGTAAGAAAGCTGTATATCTTAATCAATAGAAGGAATAGGTACGATGGCCAAACCGTGAACAAGAAAATTTGACCGCAAATTGATGATTGAACTTTGAAGATATTAATTTTGACCTGTTCCTATGTGTGCTGGACAGATCTGTCTGATTCGAAAGGTTCAGATTGGGCTAGAAATGTCGACTTTCCTTCCTATCCTTCATAGAGTTAATCAACTACCCTTTTATTCCACTTCCAGCTCACCACTGCACAGTGGTCCAGAAATGAATCCAAAAAAATCATGATTTGCGTCTTTTCTTAAGTTTGATACATTTGATGTCTTACACGGAAAATAATAAAAAGGTAAAATTTACCGAGATAGCAAGATGAACGCTCGTGGAAGCCGAAAAGGTAACTTCTACCTAGCAGACAAAAAAAGTACAATTCAACGGGAAAAAAGGTGAAACCAAAAAAGGTTAATCTTACCTTGTAGCGAGGTGAAGTTCACCTGAATTGAGCTGAATAAAAAAGTACAATTCACCTGGAAAAAAAGGTAAAGCCAAATAAGATACCTTACCTCGGTGAGTTTGACCTGGATTGAGCTAAACAAAAAAACGGTACAATTTATCTAGAAAAAAGTAACTTTTTGCTGAACCCGTTTATTGAGGTTAAGTTGTTTTGTCAGTCAGGAACAAGTTTTTTTGGGGGGGGGGGGGGGGGGGAGGGGGGTATGGGCGATTTTGGTGACTGATTTTTTTCTTTGATTTTTTGCTCAACAATGCACGAATACAAAAAAAAATTGAAGAAAATTATGTTTGTAACTATAAAAGTCTGGTAGATGAAACTTCCACTTCTCAAAGAAAAACTTATTCTATACTCAAATCAAAAAAGTTCAAACTATTTTTCAAATTCAAAGGAACCTTCGGTGAAAATAAATCAGATTAAAAAAAAAAAATAAGAGATAAAAATAATCAAATTTTCTTGATGCAAACTTCAACCAAATTAATGATTTTAGTTTAAAATTTGCCTTTGAAAAAAACTGCCTTAATAAAACATTGCCGTCAGTATGCTCCATTAAAAAGCACAATTCAAATGAGATAAATCTAATAATGAAACATTATTCTACAAAATGGAACACAACACTTCCCGTTACTGAAATATTTATATTGAATAAGCAGAATTTTGTCTATTGGTTTCTGAAACATAAAATGCCAAATTTTGGTGACCTTAATGTGTGAAAAATGTCAGACTATACACGGGAAAATATAGAAATTTGTGCAGGATTTTTCGGTGAAGATTTTCCTTTATCAGTAAATATTTTTTTATACAGAATCAATTACATGATGAAAATCCTGTGGATTTTTTTTAAATAAAGTATGTTTTTTTGCGAATAAAATAAAAAAACTCAAATTCCACCTTTTATTTGTGTAAGCTAAATCAGCTAAATTGTGTTAACAAACTAATTTTGTTCAAAAAATTGAAAACTGGAAATTGCATTGACAAGCAATCTTAACACATTAAGGGCCGCCAAGAAATCTATGACGAGAAACACCGAAATTCGGCATTCTATATCTCAGAAACCCCTGAACTTAGCATTTTTAAGTATCGGAAAATGTTGTGTTCAATTTGGTCGAATAAAGTTTAACACTTAAATTCATTCCATTCGAGTTATACTTCGAAGTGTAGCATAGTGTTGGCAAGCGAAAAAACGAGATATCTTGTATTTGGCCCGCAATATGTTATGTTCATGAATTCCTCAACAATTTACAATATATCAAAAAATTGTCCGTACAGCACGTACCTTGAAATCCAAACAGTCAAAAAGTGCACTTTTTCAGTCAATAAAAATACTACAATTACATCATTCGCTGCAGAAACTAGTCCTATTTGTAGATCAGTATTAAAAATGTTTATGAATTAAACCTTAAAAATAATTAAATTCATTTTGTATAGAAAGTCCCAAAAACGACGTCAAAAAATTGTCCGTACACTGAGGCTTTTGTCAAATATTAGTCAAGTAAACAGTTATATGTCAGTCTGTCAAACGCAGAAACGTGAGTTGAATCTCAGCAAAGACAATTTCCAGTGGTCTGAGCGATAAATTCGGTAAAATGAACTTTAATTAGCATAAATCAGTAGATTTCAACAACTTGTGGATAAAATTAACAGGAAAATGTCTGCTCCTCACAAAAAAATACCCGTTGACATCCGGAAACAGATTTTTAACCTGAAGAATGACAGTAAAAGCTTGTCCGAAATTTATTTATTTACTTGTCTTCGAATTACGCATAGAATAGTGAAACGGCCATGATCGTCGGTTCAGTATGTCCTTCTGAACTTTAAGAAGACTAACTCTCTGGAGACTAATCGTATAAGCTGATGGTTGGTTTGATCGTATTTTCGGGTCAGAACCAAACAATCATATTTATATTCCTGTAGACGCTTAATATGACTGATAAATCTATTTATTTTTCTCCGTGAATGAATGTCAAGTTTCCGGTGCATCTGCGCTGAAAGCATACCACACCATTACATGGCCACCACCGTGCTTGACTGTCGGTCACAAATTTTTCGGATCCAATTCAGTATTTGGATTACGCCATACTCTTACATGTCCGTCAGAGCCAAAAATATTAAATTAGCTTTCGTCAGTGAATATGACGTTCTGCCAGAACTCTTTCGGTTCCAGGACATACTTTTGAGCGTATTCCAGCCGCTCTATCTTATATTTAGCAGATATAAACGGCTTCTTCGAAGCAACACGACCTCGGTATTTTTTCTCATGAAGTATGTTCCGTACCGTTTGAGTATTAACCTGTATGTTTTCAACATTCTTCAGGCTGTCTACTAGTTTCGGGGCACCGATTTTAGGATTCTGACTGATTTCCATGACAATGATGCGATAGTGACGATCCGTAAGCTTCAGTTTGCGGCCTCTTCCTGGAGAGGTCTCCAGTGAGTTAGTCTTCTTAAAGTTCTGAAGGACATACTGAACCGTCGATCGTGGCCGTTTTTCTATACCTGCAATTTCGGACAAGCTTTTACCGTCATTCTTCAGGTCAGCAATCAGTTTCCGGATGTCAACGGGTATTTTTTGGGAGGAGCAGACATTTTTTTGCTAATTTTTGTGGATTTAATTAACAGGAAAATGTCTGCTTTTCACAAAAAAAAATTCCCGTAGACATCCGGAAACACGAAAATCTACTGATTTATGCTAAATAAAGTTTATTTTACCGTATTTATCGCTCAGACCACTGGAAATTGTCTTTGCTGAGATTCAACTCACGTTTCTGCGTTTGACAGACTGACATATAACTGTTTACTTGACTAATATTTGACAAAGGCCTCAGTGTACGGACAATTTTTTGACGTCGTTTTTGGGACTTTCTTTACAAAATGAATTGGATTATTTATAAGGTTTAATTCATAAACATTTCTTATACTGATCTACAAAAAGGACTAGTTTCTGCAGCGAATGATGTAATTGTAGTATTTTTATTGACTGAAAAAGTGCACTTTTTGATTGTTTGGATTTCAAGGTACGTGCTGTACGAACAATTTTTTGATACAGTGTATGTAGATTGCAAAATTTATTTAAAGCTAAACATTGTTACCGCTTTAATCTGGTGTTCAAATTCGGCAACAAGTCCTACGGATGACACCCATATTTTTGTTTTTTGTTCGCGTTAGTTTATCTAGTTTTTTGTTATTATGGCTCGATCCGTTGAAGTCAATTTAAATTTTAATTCTTGTTGTAAATGTACTTGCCCGCTGTTGTCCTATTTGGGGTCTATCGTCAACTGACAGTTGACCTAATGCCAGTCATGTATTAACCGGATATCAAAGTTCTAGGCGAAGAGGAACCAGGGGAATGGAATGAGGTGAGATGCGGCGGAAAAGAATGGGGTCTTGGGGCTGCTGAAGGCTGGGACCCGATCACTTAGTTCGAGACTTGGAAAGTGAATAGTAATCTACTCCGTAAAACCCTCACTTTACGATACGTTCGTGTCAGAGTGCGCGTGTGGCCAAAGAGCCAATAAACGGGAGTGCGCGTGTGGCCAAAGAGCCAATAAACGGAAGTGTACGGTGGTTAGTTGTGTCCGTTTTGGTGAGCTATTCTCGTAGCCAGGGACCCCGTGAGGTGCCGTTGCGACCACCGTCAACATTGGTCAAACAGGCTGAATCCCGTGCCTTCCCGCCCGTTCCGAGGAGCGCCACGCTGCTTTCCAGCGCTTCGTCGGATTACTAGTCTCGACCGCACCCGCTAAGACAGCCCACAGCGGACCCGAACGACACCACTGGCATTCGACGCACCTGGTGAGATTATCCGAGGTATCGGAATCCGTCAACTTGCTGACGGCCAACATCCCTTTGCCGAACCGGTTGGTGGATGCGTAAACAAGCCCCGAAAACGCTGATCGACGACGTTCCTGTAACCCAAATCGTGCGTGCACGACGCTCGCACACCGACGGTACACGCTAGTTTCCGAATTCGACCGCTACCCTGTTGATGGCCATCACGTTCGCCCGACCCCAAAGACTGGCACCAAACGGCAAGTTAAAAATAAACCCTCTTATTACCGTATCATTTTGTTATTTTGTAATATTTGTCGAGCCATAGGTTGTATTTGTCTTGTCCGCCAGAGATTCGTCCGCTTTGATCATTCGATTGGTTGTTCCCATTCTTCCTAGGACGGCGTAGCGACCCTGAGAGAACCGTAAGTATCGACTGAACTAGCTGGAAGTACTGGCCAAGGCCTTTACTTTCAACCTTTTTCTGAACTTTTAATCTTCATTCTGAATCTTAATTCTTAACCTGAATTCAAAAATTGGAAATTCTTCTATACGATTTCTGAAATGTACAAAAAATACGAATTTCGAATCTTATTCCAGATCAGAATTTTATGAGCCCTCATTCAAGAATTTTTTATTTAAATTCAGTAGTTCAGGTTTAATCTAAATTCACTATTTAAATTACTTATTTTTGATCTGTGTTGTGAATCAGATTAAAATATAAATTTACAAAGATCTGAATCTTAGTTTTCAATTTGGGATTGCCATTTCGATGCTTAAAATTTTTGAATTTTGTGTGAAAATTAAGTTCAAGAACTTCGAATTTGAATATAAAACAAAATTTCCCTTTTTCTCGGAAAACTTTTATCAAAATATTGAAAATCCATTTGATCACGAAAACATGATTCAAATTTGATTGAAATGCAGGATTTCAAATCAGCTTTTCATTTCTAATTTGATATTTTAACTGAACATCAAAGATCCTGAACAGGATTCCGAATCCGAAATACGAAAATAGGATTACAATTTTGGTTATGGGAATGATGGAATTAGAACCTTCGAAATGGGTTTAATATTCAGACCTGAATTTCGATGACCAAGTGAGAAAATTTTTAAAATGTTTAGCAGAATATTGGACTTGGGTTGGGTTTTTGAGGTTTTGGCATAAGTTTTTAGTCTGACCTTAATCCATTATCATAATTTGGTTCTGAATCTAAAATTTTGAGTGTAGAGTAGAATATCTCGCTTGCTGTTTTGGATCCCCAACCGCCAAACCCCCCCCCCCCCCCTCCCGTTCCTTCGGCCATGATTCCATGTCATCCTTCAGATATCATTCCGGAAAAGCCGGAACAGACCGGATTAGTCGAAAGGAGAGTGGCCATGGTGGCTCGGAAGAACGCGGAACCGAATTGCCATGAGCCTAGCTAAGCTAGGACTTGCCTCAATAATAAAGTCTATTTATCTGAAATAAATATCAATTTTTCAAATAAATTTTGTTTTTGTTTTATGTTTATTGCAGAAACCAACCAAACCAACTAGCATTCACCTTTTAAATCAGTGAATGGGAAATCGGTGTTATTTACTAATTTGCTAAGTGAATTGAAAAAAAGGTTAACATTTACCTTTTTGCTAGGTGAATGAAAAATGGTAAAATTTACCGAGAAAGCTGGGTGGAAAAAAATCACCTCACTTCTCGGTAAATTTAACCTTTTTTTTATTTCCCGTGTAGACAAACTATTACAACATCTAAAGGCAGTCATTTTAAATGTAATAGTTTCAAGATGGTGCATAAATTTTCCGAGATATAAAGATTATTTTCTAACAGTGATAAGGCGGCATCCATAAATTACGTAACGCAAAGACACACTTTTTTGACCCCCTCCCCCCGTATGTCACAAATCGTAACGCTTTGACGTACCCCCCCATGAAAATTACGTAACGCAGATAATAACCCCCCCCCCTCCACCGATTTTCTTATGTTTTAAAATACCGTTTTGAAGGTCAAAAAAAGAGAAATTTTTTTAACGTTCTTTAAAACGGAATAAATATCATCGACCAGAATCGCTTAATACCCATTGATGATAATTCTCTGATAAAATAAATTTAATGTCAATTACTAGTTACTCTGTGCTTGTTAACTGATGATCTACCTTGTTTACTGTATTTTGTTCAAAGAGCATAACTTGCTGCGCAAAATATACTCCGCTTAGTAATATTCGTCGAAATAATCAAAATTGCATTTTTTAAATCAATTGAGTAAAAATAGTAAAATTTCCTTTCTTAAGATTGAATTGAGTTCTTGGGGATAAATGTACCCAATATGCGGTTTTCCAACGGTTATTTCACGGATATTTAATACACATGTTAAGGAATCTATCTCACAATCATTAAAAAGAAAAGGTTACAATCCTCTTTCAATCATATTGAAGCTGAAAATTTTTAAACTGATTTTGGTTTGCTTATTACTTTGCTAAAATTGCATGACATCAAAATAGCTGCGATGAAACTGAAATTTTTAAGGAAAAAATCGTTACGTGATGATGAGCATACCCCCCCCCCCCCCTCCCTTGTGTCACAATTCGTAACGATCGAGCTTACTCCCTCCCTCCCCTAGGAGCGTTACGTAATTTATGGATGCTCCCTAAGATAGAGACCTACATTGTTCTAAATACTATATTGTAGAACATAATGAATGATTCACGAATCTTTGTCTCGACACGAATGCCATAAGGATGGTAAAGTGTCGTTAATAAAACTTAATAATAAATAAACGAATCTTTGTCGAAGAGAACAAACATCTATCTCTTGAAGTAAAATTTTTATGACAATTTGTTTTCATTAGGTTTGGGGTGGTCCTACACAAAACAGTTATTTCGTTTTATCTTTTCAAAGTGATACTTTGTCAAAAATATTTGTCCGGTAAGATTTTAGATAATCATCATGCGCTTCTTATTCGGAAAACGATTTGAAAAAAAATTGTTTCTGTTTAGAAGTTATAAGGAAAATTGTGTTGAAAAATGACTCTTTTTGAGCTACGATAACTCCAAATTGAGCAAGTCGAAAGTTATATCGTTGATTGCATTTGAAAATTCATATTACAGTCTTTACAATGTCAAAAAACTGGAGATATGTTTTTTTGTTTAAAGCGTTCAATCGTTGTTTGAAGTTGAGTAAAAATCGCTAAAATCTCTAGAAATATAGAGAGAGTTTTTATCTGTGTTCTTCAAGAACTCAGAAGCTACTGGACCGATTGAAGTGAAATTTGGCATGAAGTAATTTTTAGAATAAACAATTGTTATAGTAAAATTTCGAGTCCCTCCTATTAAAGGGAGGGGGACCTCCCATACAAAATAATCGAAAAATACGATAAAATTCATTTTAATTCAATCAATTGACAAGTGGTTCTCATGAAGCTTTGTGAAAATGTATACATTTGCATGTTAGGATAATTTATAGTTTATAGTACAAGCTTTGTCGAATTCATTATCTAAAGAATGCGATTTAGCGCATACGTTGGCGAAACTGCGGTGAATCCGTGCATCCATGGTGGATTACCTACATACATACATACATACACAAAAGCCCCTCTCATCAAAGAAGGAGGGTCCCCATTCAATATAATGAAAACATGAAAAAATAAATTGCCAGAAAACACCCAGGGTTATTTTCATCGAGTAATAAATCAAGAATATGTGATTAATTATAACATTTAATCGACCATCCTACTTTAATAGTAGATGGGATGCTTCCCATAACACTAACAAATAAATGCAGAATACCGTTTATAAATTGTGAGTTCCATGAATTTGCCAATGGTTTTATGTAATGGCAATTGACATTACACAAAACCATTTTTGTGTTACGTAAATGCAACATCATTACTGGAAACCTGCCCGAAAATTGCATGAAATTGGTTCAACATAAATTACAGAACCCGTTCACCGACTAGCAAAACCACAATCCAAAACAGCTCAACCAGTACGGAATCTACAAGTTTGGAGCGCAAATATTCAACTTCGTTCGGTTCCGAAAATTACCGGAAGAGCCGGTCGGTACTCTGCGACAAAAAGGTTCCACAAATATTTACCGTCTGGTGGTGGTGCCGTTGTTGTTACTTCAAAACCCTCAAGTGAGGTGGACGAAAAGCCACCGACCAAACAGCAGATGACGGTCACCTGTACAAGTTTTCGGAAACCGTTCGGTTGCCTTAACATTTTTTTTGCTTTCTTTGAGAATCCCACCCACATGAATGAGGTTTCGAAGTTTTCGGGATGATTCAATCGATTCAATACTTGTAACCTTTTTGAAGCCGTTCTTTAACTGATTTACCAACAACGACGACTTTCACGGTCAATTATGGAGCAACCGGAAGCTGGTAGCAACAATCAGTTATGTGTATGATTGATGAGTTCTGGCCCAACAATGTAGCTATTCTTGTTTGGCTGACTACCGGTATTTGCCGAGTCTTCCCGCATCGATTATTAGTCACCAAAAATAAAGATATTTCCCACGGAAGTGGCCGTCAGCTCACCAGTTACGCTCGATTGACTTTCATTGGAATGAATTCATAAAGAACAGAACATCGGAGGTCAGTTCTAAAATCCTGCCGCAAAAGAGACCAACCGCTTAGAAATTCTAGGTTGCACATTTAAGACAGCCCAGCGATGAAGGAGAAAAAATCTCCGATCGGATTGTCCCATCTGCATTTTCGGGACGTAATCTGATTATGTGACCATCGTCGAGCGGGATCGACGACGCAAGCGAGCAACCGGTTCACAAAAAAGGACAAAAGTGGTCAAAAATTTGCATTTATGAGATTTAGATTTACTCGGCAGATATACGGAAGCATTTACATACTTAGGCCTTCATAGCAAGGACAGTTTGCGGAACAGGTAGGAACGACCATTCTACCGAATATTAGAAGGACATTTACATTTCAAATTGTAATCCAATCCATTCATGTAGGATTTTGCGTACGATGTTAGTTTAGTAGATAAATTAACATAATATTTATCACAAATCCTCAATGTTTATTTAAAGAAAGTAGATACTGATTAAGGAATGTTGGGGAAATAACACTGAAGGAAGGAAAGTGTTGTTGTAGCACATCACTGGAATGTTATTCGAAAATCAGCAATCCTGGAATTTTCTATGCACTGGTGTCTTTTTTAAGACTTTCAAGAAAATAAATTCAACACCAATGAAAATTTGCTAAATTATAGAGGAGACTCTCCTTTAGCCGAAGCACTTAAAGCTTAGATCATTTAGAATTGGGACACTTTGTTTGGAGTTTTGGTGAAAATGATCGAAAAAAGATGAAATCTTAGCTTAAGGTTTAATGAAGTTAGTCTTCTAAAATATATCAACTCAAAATCTATAAAACAAGTTCAACTTACATTTCAGCTTCCAAATCAGCTTACCAGATCAACAGATAGACAATACGTTATTTGATAACAGAGATACGCGTGAAATAAAAATACATGTTTTAGAAGACTGATCCCAAACTTTTGGCCGTTTCCCCATACTGAGGGGTGATTCCGATCAAAATTTTCATATTTTTGAGAGGGTGATCCCAAACTTTTAGCCGGCAGTGTATACCAAAATTATCACCTTAGCCTTTTTAGTAAAAGATCGACTTGTATATAATGGTGAAATGAATATAATGTTTCTTGCAATTTTATACAAGAAATGATCTCAGGAAGTAGGCGATGCCTTGATGGCAGCGCACGCGTTTTTCGTCGTCCCCGGAAATTTGTTAATTTATCGCTATAAATGAATAATATTGAAAAATCTCATTTAAAAGCACATAGTTTGATGATGATTTAACCTAAATTATTTTGATATTAAGTTGTAGGACGGACATTTAACTGTGATTAAATCAGTCGTGAATTGTGAATTTGATTTCACATATTGGTCGCTGTTTGTTCAAAGTGTCTTGTGTTTATCGTGTAAATAACTGTAATCGCAAAAGAAAAAGTAATGGAAGGGAAACTATTTGCATTGACAAAAATTGAAGTGCTAAATTTCTATTAATGGATGTAACTTATTATACACCAGAAAATTCAGATAAGTTCTCGTTAAAAATTCATTTAGAAAATTTTTTCGAACTTAGTGGAAACAGAAAACTTAAAAGGTTTGTTGAAGAAATACATGATATTTCCTGCAATCGTTTCATTTCATTTTTGACATTTTCTCATTTTGACCACGAAGAGTAAATTTCAAATGGTTTACTTGGTACTACTTATTAAAGGCTTGCCGATGACATAGAGAGAATTTACGGACGCAGCCTATGCGAACTCGAACGGTGGAACAAATTGACATCTCCTTCGCCGCGTTGAGTATGTCAGGTTTCAGCGATTCAAATACATTTTCATCAAATGTGGTTCACCGCGTTGAATCGCATTCACCGCATCGCATCGCATCGTATTCACTGGCCTTAGACTTCCACACGGGTGTGGAATTTAAATTCAATGTGGAAACAAACACTCTGTTTCTGCAGCTATCGGTTTGTAATTCATTTTATTCGCCTCTAAATTTTCGAAACTTCCGGTGGACATTTCTGCACTTCCTACCTGCTTTTACTTAAAGTCATTTCTAGTTAATTTCCAACTGTTTTACTTACTGAATTTAATAGTTTTGTAAATTTTTTGGCGGACGGGAATAAGAACGCGTGAGATTCGTTTTACCAGTACTTTGCTCCTTTGGAGAAAAAAAGCCAATTTTCGTGACAAAAAACTTTGATTTTTGCTGTTTTGAAAAGCTTAAAAAGAGAACTCTCATTTGTATACTTCGCAGCTCACGATCTTAACTAACCGATTTTATTTTCGATTGAATTCCATGATGATTCTGCAGTGTTTTTGTCTTGTTTCGCTTACTGTAATTCCAGTAAAAACGTGTTTTAGTTCGGTTGAGTTCAGAAAATGAGAGCAATTCTCTCACAAAAGAATTAGTGGGCAAAAATGTAGTGAGAATTGGATAAGAAGGTTGCAGCCACCTTCAATACAGGTTAGACGAAGTGTTAGAGGAAAAAACTGATCGATATCGTGACCGAAAAAATTAAGCGCCAGCCGATGGGAGACACCAAGATTAAAAAAGAAATATTTCTTTCAAAAAATGAAGCTTAAATTTATTGAGATTTATTCCAAATTAAAAATAAATTTAGAATATGTTTTTAGCAAATGATTTCCAACTTGATTTATAAAGAAAATGCACAAATGTAGAAAGACATTCAAAATTGAAAATTTAATACAAATAGCCTTAAAGATATCAGTCAACACTGATTTTTTTTTAAATTTTTGTAATTAAGATTGTCAGTTGTTAAATTTCACTCCGGCTTTCTCTACGGTGGTATTGGACGTTATTGAAGTCTTTCTACACGAGTTTCATGAATAAACATGGTTTTATCAACCACAGTGTACACACACAAAAAAAATCTGAATCCTTAACAACACTGAAATTGAAAACCTTTAATATTACATGACGTAGAACGCGATTTATTAATGTAAATTTACAGATTCAAATAAAGTAGAATCCTTAACAGCACTGAATTCGTATGACAAAAATATTACTTGACACGGAACGCGATTATTTGATGTAAATTTACATCACATATGATGTAAATAAAAAGAAGCATCACATATGACGGAATTTTCAGTTCGAATTGAATATTACTCGTCTTTAATATTTTACATGTCTTCAAATTTTACACGTCTGTTGAAGTTTACAATCGTGTAATATTCAACTCGCACTGGAAATTCCATCATATATGATGCTTCTTTTTCGATACATCATATGTGATGTAATTTTACAAATTTATTTGGTCACACAAAATTCTCAACAGCACTGAATGCCCATTTTCTTAAAATTACAAGACGTGGAATATTATATGGACATTGAATTTTAATTAAATGGAAATTACTTTACACTGAACGCAATATATCATGTAAAAATACAGCCTGTCAAAACTGGCACAAACAAAAGTAAACAAAGTGTTGCGTCAAGTCGTGCATCAAAGCAATTAGTCGAAAGTTGCTTTGAAGAAGTTTTCACGTTTGTTAGTTAGTGGATACTGTTGATTCATCGAATTCTTTGCGGCGCTACGGCAGCGGACTCACAGGATGCAACTCTGGGAGCGTCATCCTGTACATAATTGTCCTTCGAAGCTGGTAATCCGGAAGAGTTGCTGACGAACTATGCAAACATTTTCGGATAAAAATTATTTAGATTTCCCATGTTTTATAGATTCTAATGCCTACACAGATAATTGTAGTGTTCATAGAATCGGATTTTTAACAAATAAATGATTTTTATTAAAACCAAATTGATTTTATTTTAGAGATGAAAATCCGCTATTAAATTGGCTTTGGCGTTCCTAAAAGTAACTGTAAAATAAACCAAAAAAATCCAATAGGATTTTTTTTCCTAAATTCAGTGGTTTTCAAAATTACATGACTTTTAAATTACACGTCTCTAAAATTTTACAGGCGTGTAAAATTCAACACACACTGAAAATTCCGTCTTATATGATGCTTCTTTTTATTTACATCATATGTGATGTAATTTTACAGATTTTTTTCGTTGTGTGCAGCTCTTACAGTTCTCGTAGGGAAGAATGCCACCTAGTGTTAAATTCCTGACAAAAAAAAAAAAAAAATCTTACAGTTCTAACGAACAAGACTCTCTTATTTGCTTGTGGAGACATTTTTTTTTAAATATGTAATCTAACTTTGCTTTCAGAATTTTTATATCGTAATTGATTTGCGAAAGGTTTTTTTCAATTTTTTTCCCAATATTTCGAATGTTTAAAAAAGAAATTTACCTGAAGCCACAGAACAGGATCTAGTTCCATTGTTAAAATTTGTAACATTTCCCATTTCCATTGATGACAAAATTTATGAAGACCATCGTAAGAAGAACCACTCTTATGTGGAGGAACAAGGAAATTACCAACAATTAACGCCCACCATAATCCTCTCTTCCTCTTCTCAAGATGAAGTCCTTCACTTCTTTTATGGAAGCCAGGAGCCCATTCATTCATGGGCCTTTAAGAAGCCTACATCTTGGCTTTGTGGCACTCAAAATTTTATTGAACCGGAAAAAAATTCGTATCCGAAGTGTTCATAATAGTGGCATCAGGTTGAAGAAGAGAACAGGAACAGCCACTCATTCATGGCAAAGGGCCTCGCGCGAGTCCCCGTACTAATCGGATTTCGAAATCCGGGGAATCTTCTGTATACCGGATTCTGCATTGTGTCAGCAGCGGTCGCACTTTTACGGGCCAGTGATTTGCTCCGGAAAAAATGGTTGAGTGATTCACCGACAGACAGTGGCTGACAGAGAGGATGAAGAAGGATTGTCCAAAACTTGGTGCTCTTGTTTTTTAAGGTTTCTTCCACCATCCCGGGCCATATGGTGAAGCGTGAAAAAGGATTATTCCATAATTTCATAATTGTTGAGGAAGATTATCTACAAAGGAATTCGTCCGCTTCCGTTTCCCAAAGATGGTTCAAGATTGATAACATATGTTCACTTGCTGCAAAGAGATTAGGCTGGGAGCTCATTATTCATTCATAAAAATTGGAAAATTCAGACATTAATGGATTTATTTTTCAATCCGATTTCAGCACATACCAAATTGAGATAAGTTGTAACCTTCGATGTTTATTTCATCCAATTGGACTTATTGTTTGTTTTTTCGAAATCGATTGCAGCGACATTGAAAGACTTGTTTTTCTCAATTCATAGGCAAGCGCAAGAGTGACTTCAACGCGACGAAAGCGACAAACCCTCAACCTCAAAGAAACAGTTAACTTCTGCCCAAAAATCAACACACATTTTGAACCAAACTTTCTCTACAAATCACACCGGTAAATTCTCTATTGGTAGGACAGTTCAATCAAGCACCTTTCTATTCATGAACCCTTTTTTTAGCTCGGTCCCATTAAAGGGTGCCGATTTGTTACGCCCTTACAACTGTCACCGACTGAATGAGGTCAGATGATTTTGTTTGCCTATTCGGAAGCAAGGCGTTTCCAAATGAAGCCTAGAGGCGGGTGTTATGGTTTTGCAGGAATTTAGCACAGCTTTTCTTTGATTATATGACTGCCCTTTTTTCCTGATGAAAAAATATGTCAACTTATGCCCATATGCGTTCAAGTGGGGATTACAGATTCAGGCTGGGATAAGTATTCAGAAATATTTCGTTTTTCGTTATTTTTTCAGCTACAATTCATAAAATTGTTGTGGATTAAGAGGAATCAGAAATTCTAATTCAAAGATCAAAAATATTTTAGACTAAGCTTGCCAAATGGCCTGGTTTTACCCGGACTCGCCCGTATATTTAATGGATAACGTATTTCTGCAACGGTTCGTTAGCCCGAATTTAATAGAAAAAAGCTTAGATATCGTCCGAATTTAATCACTTTGCTTACAAAAAGAAATAAAAAACTCGAATGAGGTAAGTGGATTTTTTTACTTTAGCGAAGTTTTTTTTGGGGAAATTTTACAAAAATAACCATGAAGGATTTTTAGAAGCCTAGAATACGATTCAAAAATTTGCAGTGAAATTTCTATTAAAAAATTATGTTTCTCCTCGATTTTTATTAAATAATTCCTGGGATTTCATTTTTGCATAACTTGTATTTTTCAATATTTTTCCGTTTCTTTTTTAAATTTTCTTATTCATCAATTTTTATTGTTGTCACATCTGAAAATTTTGTCATTTTGTAAATTTTAGCTGATTTTGTATTTTTTGCCATTTAAGTCATTTTTGTAATTTTCGTTATTTTTTGGCATTTATCATAATTTCAATCGTTTGTTATCGTTTTGATCATTTTTGACATTATTTGTTATTTTGCTTTTTTGGTCATTTTTGCCATTGTTGTTATTTTCATCAATTAAGTCTTTTTTTGTCATTTTAACGTTTGTATTGATTCTATAATTTTTGTCATTTTTACCGTTTGCCATTTTTATCCTAATTTTATTTTTTGGTGGACTTTGATATTTTTATCCATTATTTCATTTTTATCATTTTTATGATTTTTGACATTTTTGTCATTTCTATCTTTTGTATAAAAATCATAAATGCTTAAAAAATTTATGATTTTGTTCTCCTTTTTTTGTATTTTTCGATTTTGTCATTTTTGTTTTTTTTTTGTTATTTTTGTCACTGTTGTCATTTTTATCATTTTTTTTTTTTTGGTTCTTTAATTTGTTTCACTTTTATTGGTTATATCGTTTTTATATTTTTTTCATTTTTCTTATATTGCCATTTTCGTACTTTTTTAGTTTTTTTTTTTGTGGATTCAGTCATTTCTGTAATTTTGATGGTTTTTGTTATTTTTGCGATTGTTGTTATTTTTATTGTTTTTATCATTTTCTCAATTTGCTTTTTTTAATTTTTGGGATTCTTATTATTTTTATATACTTTTTTCATTTTTTAAATTTTAACATTTTTTTAAATTTTTCCTAGCGTAACATGTAAACAACTCGATTAACCAGTTTTTCTGGATGAACGCGGTTGCACTTTACTTTATTAACTCGGTTTCATCTTAAAATCATTTAAAACTTTCAAATAATTGGTAAAAATTGATTGGGCGAAAATTCCTGTGATGCGAGGAATATTTAAATAAGGTAGTACCGAGAGCCAAATTATATTTTTCTGTGACATCACAAAAACGATTGTATCCTAAATTTATACGAGAATAGCCAAAATGTCAAGGAAAAATACGTTGTTGAACGAACATGAATTCCAATTTCATTTAGATTGTGTTAGCTATTTGATTATGTTATAAAGTTTGTTTGTCCTTTAAAGATTGCATTATGTATTTTTTCTCATTTTTTTTAAAATGCAATGTCAACTTGAAGCTAAAACGTGCAAAAATTAAAAAAAAAACAGCTTTAAAAAGATTTAGCTGGTAATTATTCAAGGTCCAACTGATTGGCATGACTTTTATCAAACCAGTTTATACAATTCTCAAGTAGAACAATTAACATCGATAAATGATTGTTAACTCACTTTACTAAAATACCAATACCTGCTACAAGACTGTGTTTTTTTAGTAAAAATTATTTTTTAATTAGTTTTTGTAATAAGGAGCTTAAACTGAACTGACTTGAACATTTTTATGGAATATTTTGAACTAATCCTAAAGTTTTGCAAAATTGAATTGGGAAAGTCCACTATTTTCTCGAACTTTGATAGTCTATTTTATAGAAAAATTACTCGTAAATCCAACTTTTTTTAGTACCTATCTGAAAAAAAAATCCTTCTAGAACAACATGCTTTCACAGTGGAAAATTTCCAGCAGATTCTTCGAGTTATCAACGAAAAAGGCAAGTTTTCTGGTAAACGGCAAGTTTTCGAAAGGCAAATTTTCTTGTAAACGAAAAAGGCAAGTTTTCTTGTAAATAAAAAGATTTTTCGGGTTCGTGATGTCGCAGTCTGTACCAATACTATTTAGAGAAGGGCTGCCTTGGCACTACCTTCTTTAAATATTCCTTGCTGTTGATCTATTTTCGTTGGAACGTGAAATTACGCCAATCCAAAATGGGGTTAGTTTTTTCTTTTCGTGTAGGGCCAATAGGCGTAACTAAGTAGACCGTATGTGACAAAACGGCTCAATTAGTCTTTCCGCGAAGGGCAAAAGGGCGTAACTTCAAAACCAAAACAAAAACGGCCGATCAATTGGGCGAAACTTCCAGGCGTAACACTAGCGTCGAAAACGAAAAAGGGCGAAACTAGCAAATCTGTGGAAATACTGTAAACACTTAGAATTTCTTCAAAAGCAACGGAAAACATGTGGATAGTGGATATATTGCTTTTTTTTAATTTTCATTAGCAAATAATTGCCAAGTTTTTAAAAAGGGATTTTATTTGATGTTCTGGAATTTGAAACGTCTTTTTCTCGTTTCGATCAAACTTTGCAGTATAACATTTTCTAGAAACGCCAAAGGATCCAGTACTCTAACGACTGTTGGAAACAATTGATTGTATTTTGACAAATTGCTAACGGAAACGTAGGTTTTTTTTTCATCCGACTCGCTAATGACTTTTTGCAGAACATTTCATTCATCACTTCCCCCGATTCTTACGTGTAGGTACTCCGAGTTCCGACTGATGCAGTAGGGCGAAAAAGGATGAACCATTTGCATTTTCTGTTCATGTTAGGTTTTTTTTTCTCGTGTCTGGATTTTCCTGGACTCTCGATGACCCTTTCTTCCACACAAAAGTTTGTTTGTTTGTACGGGCCGAATTTTGCTCGAGAATTTCGCAGAAGTGTACTTCGGAAGACGGCTCAACTCAGCGAGCATGAGCCGAGGCTGTATTATTTTACCGGAATAGGGTTGAACGAAGTTGCATCGTTTGTTTATTTTTCGACTAATTTTCCATCCCACTCGAGATGTCGGACTGACTTCCTTGAGCACAAGCCAAACCAATGCAATGCAATGACGAGTTCTGCTGTCTGATGTAGCGATCCGGAAGAGTTGATTCTTCTATTTATTTTTACAAGCCGTTTTGCTTGCCCTGTCTGTGCCTGGTCCTGGACGGAAGGACGGGCCGTTCGGAGTCATCGTCGTCGTCATCCTTTAACCAGAAGGCACCATCTGCGCAGAATCCCTCCGGGGAAGCAAACCATTAGTAGGTTCATTCATGCCGGCCATTGTTGTTGTCAGCTTGTAAAGAAGTTGATTATTTAGATAGCAGCAGCATCCAGACAAATCTCTTCTGGATTCTTATTCTTCCTAGAAAGTTGCAACGTTAGGTTAGGACCAATGCTTCCAAAAACCTTCCTGCTACATCATACTCGTATCGTTTCATCAATCGTCATCAGAGTTTCATTTCGAGGAGATGAAAAAAAATAAAACTCACCCCTTCGCTATAGTTTAGACTAGGGCACAGAACGATTCCATCTTGAAAAGGGTTCGATTGGTTTGGCTCGTGTGCTGACTATTTTTCATCCGTCCACCAGTTGTGGTGTGTATGTTTATAAAAGATCGAATTGTGGGTTTCCACCATTCCATTTTTCTATTTTGGGATTGTGTTTTCCCCGAAGGTCTCAATCGATCGCCGAAGATGGATGAAACGATACTAATTGCTTCGGAACGCGATTGTGTGACCACGTGCCGCTGATTTGGGTGGCTCAGCTCAGCTTGGGCTAAATTGAATAAATATAAGCTCGTTTTTCTAAGCGAGGCATGTGGATTAATTGGCAATATTGTTGAGGCAAATGTCTGTTGACTTTTATTTAAAGATGAAGAAAATTGCTAGTTCTAAAAAAGGTTATAACATGACCCGATAAGTTTACCTATGTATTAGGGTGTCCCAAAATTGCATAATGTCTGCAAATCTGGGGGCTCACTCTCCAAATGGTAGATTAGGATGTGGAGTACAAACTTTTTTATAAAACCAACTAAAAAAATCATGTCCGCAAACGCGATATTTGAAAAAAGTTCACTTCCAAAAGATTTGATTTTAAATAAATTCTGGGTCCAAAATTTTCACAAAATTTATTTACTATATATTTTTTTTAATTTTGTTGGATTGAAAATTGTGTATTCAACTGACCAAAATGTGTACCTAACGTAAAATGATTTGACACCAAGGCAATGCCATCAAAAGATGCGGATTTTGGTGCATTTAAACTTTGCTGAACAAAACATGTTGTCTGTATCATCGTGTCAAGACCTATTAGCGGTTTAATCATTAATAAAAAATCACAATTTAGGATATTTTTTATTTAATTCATCAAATCCGTCACTAATCACTAATCACTAATCGTACTTCCACAGCCAGAACTTATGTCTGAGTCACAAAGAATAATACAAGTGTGTAATTATTCTTCTTGTCTTTAATCATGTTTTTGATTATTTTAACATAAAAACATTAAAATGATCAAAAACATGAAGTGGCAAACGTGGACCACCAGTACCATACGTTTCAAATGGACAGTATCGCTGGAAGCATGCTAAGAAAATTGCTCCTTGATGAAGAAACCATGAGTAATTTAAGTAAACTTCGCCAAGCACCAGGACCATTCCAGAGGGGCTGGAAATGATTTATTTAATACATAGAAATCACAAAACCTTAGAAAAGCAACATTTTGAAGAATTCGTAACTTATTTTTTCTGTTTTGGATTTCAGTGTACAATCATATCTGGTCATCGACCAAGGATAAAGCGCCTTTACTCGCTCTTGTAAATAAAACAGAGAAACGGAAAATATTAGTAGGAGATAAAACCTTCCGAGGTCTGTTTGAGCTCGAAAGGTTTTTTTTTAATTTACCCTTAAAGTTTTAACAATCATCGATAATAAAGTTCATCGCAGGCAATGGCAAAGTGAAATCATATTTCGCAAGTATGGAAAATGAAATTATCAATAAATAAATTTATGTTATTATTTGTTTCCAAACATTTTTATCGTGTGCCCGTATTTTCTTCAGAATAATTCCTCGACAATTCTTCAGCATACATGAATTAGAAACCACATTTGCATTGCAAGCACACTTTCCCAAAAAAATCCTTTCTTTTTCTAAGCGCCACTCTTTTACCTTCAAGCTGAACACTTCGGATGTATTTTATTGTTTCCATTTTTTACTTATAGTGTCGGACAATAGAATAGGACCGCTCTAATGCAAAATATTCAAATCACCTTTAAACTGCCAATTCAAATATAATAATATGCGACATCTAGCAGCAAGCACTTATTGTAGTATGCCAACTTTGTATACTGCACGTTTGTTTCAATCAAAGCAACCCGTTTGTTCTACTCGACCGGAAAGCTGTCAGAGGGTGAAAAAAGTCGCGTCATAAAATAAGACCAGCTCATCTGTTCGGTTGTTCCGGCATTTTCAGCGCTCTAGATTTGAAGAAAAGGTGTTGTTTTCGGCATTGTTTGTCCATTTTCGTGTCCTGGTAAGTATTTCCCATAAGATTAATCATGTAAGTCATGAAAACAAACAAAAAACAAAGATTTTCTTTCTCCTACTCTGTTTTCAGCGAAAAAGCGATGGGTCGGGCACAGCACTGCACGGAGGTCCAGCGAACGATCATCCGGAATCTGTACAAGGCTGACAAAAGCCAACGCGAGATTGCCGACTACTTAGGAAGGTCGAAAACTTTCGTTTTCAACGCGGCCGCCCAAACAACCCCGCCCCCACCCCCCCCCAAAACGACGCCGAAGGACGATTCGGCAATCAAGCGGGCCTCGCAAAAGGACCCTTTCAAAGCGTCCAAGCAGATCAGAGACGAGCTGAACTTATCTGTGAGTTCCCGGACGGTTCAGCGACGGTTGGCGGAGAATGGGACTATGAGGAAAAAGTCTCCGGAAAGTGCCGATGCTGATGCCGAAGCACTTGAAGGCGCGGCTGAAGTATGCGATGGACCACTTCGATTGGGTCGGTCCGGAAAAGGAGAAACTATGGAGAAATGTTCTGTGGCCGGATGAGACCAAAGTGAACCTCATCGGCTCGGACGGAAAGATTTGGGTCCATCGCCCACTCGGCTGTGCGTTTATGCACCAGTATACAAATGAAACATTCAAACATTCTACATATCCAAAATCTGGCTCTACCAAATTTTATAAATTAGAATTTTTGAGTCACAGAAAGTGTCGGGTTCAATTTTGTAGATCAAAGTTTCATTATTAAATTTATTGCATTTAGGATCTGCTTCTAAGAGCATCAAATTCAAGAAAAAATCCGCATTAAAAAAACCGTGTTAATTCCCGAAAACAGCGTAAAAAACCGCATTAATTCCCCAAAACCGCGTAAAAAACCGTGCTAATTGCGAAAAACCATGTACAAAAAAAACTTGAAGTTTGAACAGGGAAGACCTGACATGAATGACATTGACATGGCAATGACAAGACAATGACATGATAATGACATTGAGACCTAAGACATGAGACCTAAGGCATGAGACCTTAGAGCTGAGAGCTGAGACCTGAGACTTGAGACTTGAGACCTATCAAGCAAATCAAGCAAATGGTACCAAATTTGGCATGGTATGGTATTCGGGTGATTCTATGATTATTTGAGACCACTCCGTACTTCCAGTGGAGAAAAAGGAAGGGTGAGGGGGGCTCACTTACAATTTTTTACATAACTCAAAAACTAATCCAGCTAATGAAACCAAATTTGGCATGAGAAGGTATTAGGGTACGGGAAATGCATTAATGAATATTTAGCACCCCACCCTCCTTCCATAGAGGAGATAGGAAAAGAGGAGGAGGGCTCCCTTACAATTTTGTGCACAACTAAAGAACTACTCGAGCAAATACAATCAAGTTCGGCGTGGGAGGATCTTTGAATACGAGAATGGTTTTCATGGTTATTTGAGAAAATGAAGGATGGAGGCCTTCATACAATTTTTTATATTAAAGGAGAGCAAATCGAGCAAATTTGGCTTGGAAGTGTATTTGGGTATGATGAATGTTTCTATGAATCTTGAACAATTTTTCCGCCTTCCAGTGGGGGAGTTAGAAAAAGGGAGGAAGGCGCCTTCACAATTTTTAACATAACTCGAACACTATTTAAGCAAATGGAGACAAATATGGCGTGGAAGGGTATTTGAAGGCAACAATGGTTTCTTTTGGGTATCACTCTCTTCTCCCTGTGGGGAAAGCGGAAGGTTGGAAGGTTTGCATATCTTGAGAGCTAATAGCAAATGGAATCAAATGTGACATGGGAAAGCACAACCCGAGAACTAATAAAAAAAATTGAATCAAAATTGACATGGAAAGGACTGAGGGAACGAGAAGTGATTCTATACTTATTTGAGATATTTTTTGCATAAATTGGGAATTAATCAAGCGAAGGGAATCAAATTTGGCATGGATAAATATTTCGATATGTTTCTATGATTGTTCCGCCTTGGAACCAAATTTGATATGAGAATGTTTTTGGGTACGAAAAAATGGTGATTGGAAAGAGGGAGGGTTACCATGCAGGTTTTTTCTAGTATAAATCGATAATTTATCAAGCTAAAGGGACCATATTTTATAATAGAGGTTGTTAGCGTAAACATAATTTGAGACACTCCCTTTCTCTGGATGGACTCGGAGTTGTAGCTAAATGCGAAATGCGACATTTTTCGAAAATAACAAACATTGTTTTGGGTTTTTTTTCTCGGGAGTTTTGAATCCCGGAGGATGATTCATCCCTCATGTTTTTGTGGTAGTTCGTGAGACCTTCCAACTTCGAGGTTGGAGAACACATTTTAGTAAAACATACATTTTTTAACCTCAAAAACTATCAAAGGGGGGAAAAGAAATCGAACAAATCGAAATTTGAATTTTCAAGCCAAATGACTTAAAAATGCATTAAACGTCGAAATGTGGTGTTATCTTAATTTTATTTTTTGTCAAAAATTGACTTAAATTTTTTGAAGTCACGTAAGCGGGGACAAAAAGAAATTTAGAAAATCGAAATTTTTATTTGTGATGCCAAATGAATTAAAATGGATGAAACGGGAAGATCTAGTCTAAAAAAATATTTTTGGCTAAAAATCGACTTTTTTTCTGAAAACTGCCCGTTTTCTGGGAATCCGAGTCCCAGAAAGTCGATTTTTTGCAAAATTCGATTTTCGAGATATCGCCAGTTCTCGACGATTCATGCATTTTTAAATCATTTCGCATCAAAATTAAAATTTCAATTTTTCCTATTTACTTCGGTCCTTACATTTCAGAATCAGAGACAAAAATTCAGAGTTAGGAAAAGATTTCGGGATCCACACTCAACAACTCCAAAGAAATTTCGGAATCATAAAATTAGAATATTTCATAAATACTCTCATAGTTCAGGATCAGTATCCGAGATAAGAATTTAGAGAAAAAAATCAGAGCTCGGGTTCATAATTTTATTTGAAGTGAGATTCGTTATCGCTACCAGAAAACATTTGTCAACTCGTTGCTGAATTTGCTAAACATTTTAAGCTTAAGAAGTGCACGGCTAATCTTAATATTGGGACACAAATCCGCACGAAATTTGTCAAGTCATTGGATAATCGTTTCTGCCGAAATCTTGACCAGCAGATACCATTTTTCGTAAAAAATTACAGCTTGGCGACGACACCTTTTTTTTTGCGCTTCCATCAATTTGAGTCAGCAACTGAAGATTTCCTCTCAGAAGGAGGAGTAGGGATGAGGATGAAGATGGGAAATAAATGCAAGTTTTTTTCTCAACTGCCCATCCCATGTTTTGAGCCCGAGTAAAACCATAATTGTGCGTTCTAACTCTGGGCAGGATTATGCGAGAAAACAAACAAATCCCTTTTCCAATCTCTTCCAACCAAGCGAATATCCGATTGCTTCCTTGAATCCACGCTTTTCTTGCGCTTCGCATAACATTGTAGGAACGAGTTTAAGTCTGTTTTTGGATTTGGGAGTTTTCGTTTATCTTCTTATCTAACAAAAGAAGAACATCAGCAGTGCAATGGAAGCGGCCTTAAATACTACAACAGTCAAGGGTGCACTGTAAATGGGAACAATCTAGTTGAGAAAAATGTCACATTCACACCTCTTCTCACATCCAGTCCAGCAATTGTTTTTTGCCTTCTGGGTAATCCGTTCTCACCCGAATTGTAGGTTTTTTTTCTCCAGAAGCCTTCGTTTGATAAAAGATGAGGTTCCTGAATCCTTTTCCCAGCGCTTAAGCCGTTCGGACTCAAATTCCCATCAGCAATCGAACGGATTTGAAGAAAAAAACGCGTAGGACAATTCCTAAAGCTACAAAAAAAAATCCATTTGTATGAATTCCCATCTGAAGAATACCCGTTAGATGTGAGTTGCTCAAATAAAAGTTAAACGTACAATTGGGAGAACTGTTCCACGGACTCCGAAATATGATTGAAAGGTGTGAAGCTCGAAATTAGGTTCCTATAGGATAGCGTGTGAAAAAAATGGACCCGTAAAATGTGTACCATTTGACGAAGGCACACGCATAAGGTAGCAAAATGTCATCCACCGTTAGATCTGCTGCAGCTTCCGAAATCGATCGAAGAAAAGGTAGGCATCTGAACAAAAGAAGGCAACTAAAAAGTCCGGAAAACTTTTCAACCTTCTCGTCATCTCGTTGGAGAAATTTTTCTAAAACAAGAAATCGTTTATGACGATGTGTTAAATACAATTAAAATAAGTCAAATCACGAATGACTGTATGTATGGGAAAGTCTTCTTAGGGTTTGTAGACAGTTTCTAAAACGGCCGTACTATTATTTTGAAGCCTAAAGCTCGATCAATTAAACTTAATTCACTTCAAATCTATATATCATCAGTGTCAGATTAAGCCTTTTTTTAGTTTTTTGCCCTTATTATTTTTTTTTAAACTATCTCAGAGTTTTATACAAATTGCAAAATGTCGGGACATATAGAAGGTAAAATTTTGTTCCAAGTCTTTATTGCTTGACGACTTCAGGTGATCTGAGAGAGCAAGTTCCTTATAAATTTTAGCTCACCGTTAGATTCTTTAGATTTCCTCGAACGATTTAATCACATGATCATTGGTCGAATAGTTTATTTTCAACTGTTTTTGTTTACCTCATTGAGACTATACTGGATTTTTCACGTCCGCGCCTAAAATTTTGGTGCATTGTTGGACGCTATATCAAAAACCGCTCGACAGAGTGTCACCAAATTTTACACATATAAACAATACATTTATTAGGTAGGTTTTTTACATAAAATTAAAGATTGCATTTTTTTCAAGTACAGTCCTTATAGATGTTTTTAGTACGCTGAGTATTTGATATTCGACAAAATTTATGACTAGAAGATTGAATTTTGATAGATTATTGAAATTGTTTTAAATGGCATTATTTTAAAGTTTGAGATTTAAACCTAAAACTTTAAACCTCCTGGAAAAAAAATTCCAGCTAATAGTCACATAATAAAATCGTCATGCTTGGGATCCCGACTGTCTAGAAAGAACCAAAATTTTCCTTTCTTATGTAAATCCTGCAAACATTTATCGCCACAGCAATGAAACACCAAATGGACCAATGATTTGGCAACTTTCTTTCAAAGGTCCAGCAAACGTAGGAAATTTTGCCGCTTTTACGCCATTGTTTGCTAGTTTTCTACGCCTGACCGGTGCAACATTTGCAATTTTCCAGTAACACGCAAATATCCCGCAAATTGTTTGCTTTCTTCTTGAGGTTTTGAGAAGGAAGAAATAATAAATCTGTTGAGTCATGTTCGGCAACTCTTTCTCCATCCTCGAACATCTTTCGCTTCCAACTCATCGAACCAAGAACCGGACCTTTCCGAGAAAAACTTACATCAATCTACCCAAAAGGCTTTCTTTCGATTCCAATTCGTCGAAAATAAAGAAAGAAAAAAAGACGTCAAAAAACTTACACTATTCTAACAACGGTACCTCCAGGATTTATTGTGGAAAAACGTCACTCGCTAGCCGCTAGCTTCTACTTCTGTTTGATCACGTGCGGCAAGTCGTACACCCCGCGGACACATTTGATCTTGACACCGGGCAGATCCTGCATGCGGCCAACCCGCACCAGCACGATGTTGTGCTCCTGGAGGTTGTGACCGATGCCCGGAACATAGGCGACCAGCTCCTTGCCGGTGCTCAGCCGCACCAGGACGCACTTGCGGTTGGCCGAGTTCGGTTTCTTGGGCTTCTTAATCAGCGTCTTGAGCACCACTCCCTTGGCGAAGGGTTTCCCATCCAGCGGCTGCCTTGGGGGACGTTCCTTGATATGTGGCCCGGTGCGATGCATCTGGTTCAGCGTGGCCATCGTTCCCCGCTGCAGGAATGACGAAAAGGCTGCAAGAGATAGAGACAAAAAAACATTCGATTATTAAACTGTACATAGAAAAATTAATAAAAAAAAATTACACAGGTTTACAAAATTCAGCTTTTCCTGAGGTGTTAATAATTTAAAGGAAGTTCTTTCTATCAGATTTAATTCAATTTTATATTTTTTTGCAAAACCGGTATTTTTGTTATGTTTCTGAATTTTGTCTTTTTGCAATTTTTTTTCTTCATTTTGGCTATTTATATCAATTTTTATAGTTTGATTATTTTCATCAGTTATTGTTTGTGTGCCATTTCGAATAAAGAAATTTAACATGACAAAAATTACAAAAACAGGACTAGACGCAACCATGAGGCAAAAAATAGGGCAATATAGTTACTTTGAAGTGAATTAAGGGTAAAAAAGTGACCAGGTTAAGTCGAAAATTAACCCAAGCAACCAAAAGTCTCATATCTACTTAAACGCGTGCCTCCAAAGTTTCAATTTTGCTAAACAAAGGTTCCAGAGGGATTGGTATCGAATTTTCTCGAATGCGAGCATGAATATTACAAAATGGTCCTCAAATAGCCTTTTTTTATGGCATGTCAATCCCATTCATTCAGTATAAAAGTTACAAATTGTTCCTCAAATAGCCTTCTATGGATTTGAAGTTCCAAAATGTTCCTCAAATAGACTTTTTAATGACATGTCAATCGCATCACTCAGTATTAAAGTTACATATAGGTCTTCAAATAGCCTTCTATGGACTTGAGGTTACAAAATGTTTCTCAAAAGCCTTTTTTGTGACATGTCAATTGTCAAAATTGGGCCTCAAATAGCCTTCTATGGAACTGATGTTCCAAAATGTTCCTCAAATAGCCATCACAAATCCATAAATATTTGTTTTTTTTGTAGATTGGAAATAGTTGATAAGTATAACTGAAATTTTAACTCAGAACCACTTAAAGCTAACTCGCTAAGGATTGTTTTTGAAACGATTCAATTTTTTCCCTTCGAACAATTTCGTCCAACTGTATTTACTTATCACGAATTTAGCACACATTGAAAATCAGTTGAAAAAATTCATGAATTAAATGTCTAGATAAACTCAAGCATCTGTATAATTTTATGCTTAAAAGTTATGAACATGGAATTTCAATTTTTTTAAACCGATATTATTTTAACCGACGATGTTTGATTCATATGCCGTTTCGTAATGTTGTTGAGTAATGCGCCTTTGCTGCTGGCCGCTGGCTTCCCTTGCAGGAAAGCTTATATTACCACTTCGAATTTTAGTTACCGGTGAGGCAACATCTAGGCGGTATCTCGTGGCAGCGTGTTTGGCTATCATCTTGAAGGGTGTCGGTTCAAATCTGATACCAGGACTAATTTTTGTTTCATTAGATTGTTTGATTGTTTGAGTAATGAAATAAAACAAATGTGTGGCAAAACTGGCGTGCGCGCCGGCATGTATTGAACAACTTCTAAAACAAAGCAATTAAGTGAGATAAATTGAAGTGATGGGAGCAATATTAAAAGATGGACGCCGAGAAACCGGCAGCACCACCTGGAGGGCAACAGAGTATCAAAATAGGTGACCGAAGTGAGAGAGGATTCGGCATCCATTAATTACGTAACGCAAAAAAAAGCACTTTTTTGACCCCCTCCTCCCATATGTCACAAATCATAAGGTTGCACCCCCCTCTAAAAATTAATTAACGCTGACAAATACCTCCCCCCCTCCTTCTCATATTTTTAAATTTTAATGCTCGAAGGATAAAGAAGAATTTTAACATAATATTTTTTAATGTTCTTCAAAATACATACAACAAATTAAATTAAATTAATATCTGTTCGGATCGCTTCTTAATACCCAATAATAGCTTCGTTCAATCGTAAGTAGACATTGGTTTCTACTGGTTTCTGTCAACTGGTAGTTGTTCAATGAGCCAATGTTTTGCTCGAAACTAGTCTGGTTGTTGTTCAATGAAGCAAGTTGAAAATAGTCAAAACCGATCAAGCTCAGCAGCAGGTTTCGTTTCGACCTAATTGAAATCGATTGAAGTCGATTGGCTCTACCACACTTCATATCAAACAGACTTAATGATAACTCTCTGTAAACACTTCTTGATTGTCTTATTCCCAGTTGCTCTGTGCTTGTTAGCTGATGGTCTTTATTTACTTTATTTTGCTCAAGGAGCACAACTTGGTAGGGGAGATGAGGGCATAACGAGCACCCGAGGCATAATGAGAACTACGCTTTTCTACGAAAGTGCGTATTTTCTTAAATAAATTTTCATGAGGATTTGTTTCGTACTTCCTATAGTATTAATTTTTCACAAAAAAAAGGAATCTCCTTATCATCTTTACAGAGATATTTAAAAAAAACTAGCTTGGTTCTCAAGTTACGAAAATATTATAATTTTTGAGCACCACGAAATAAGCTCTTATAATCTTAAAATAACCTTGATCTATAATGTACGCACTGCAACATGATGTACACATTGTTTCTCAATTTTTTCCATCAAAAAATTTTTGATTTTTCACTTTTATCAATTTTAAAACACGTTTTTACTTAAATTTGTTGACTAGGGGCATATAGAGCACCATCTTATCGAGGCATAATGAGCATTTTCTGCCGTAGAATCTAGCAGCGAATTAAAATTGATTTATAGCGCCACACCTTGACTAGTTTTCATCCGACAATTTAGCCTATTGGTAAGGTGTCGGAGAGGTAATCAAAAGACTAGAGTTAGATTTCTGTTCGAGGTAATTTTTTTTCCATTCACAATTCATGATCGATTTTTTTATTGTTCGTAAACGGCTAGTAGCATCATCCTCCGAACAAAGCACATAATGTATGAGCGTGCGTGAATTGTTTGTATTCTACAAACAGACCTAGATTATTTTGTTATTGCTTTGTTTGATGAATCTACGACTCACCTGACTTCATCGAATTGAATTCGCTGCTAGATTCCCCGGCAAAAACGCACATCTTGCTCTGATTAATGGTGCTCATACTGCCTCAGGGGGGGTTCTCATTATGCCTCCACAGTGGATGGTTTTCAGCTTTTGGCAAAAATTTTTAAAATGCATTTTTTTACGTTTTCATCTAGTTTTTCACGTTTCAGCCCGTTAGGGAATAGGCTTTTCAAGTGTCTGAACACGAAACAATAATGTAACCTCCATATTATAGCTATTTTCTATGGTTAAATAACCGTTTTCCTTAAGGTGGCCATTATGCCCCCATCTCCCCTATGCAAAATATACTTCAATTAGTAATATTCGTCGGAATTGATAAACCTTGCATTTTTTAAATCGATGAAGTAGAATTGACTTCTAGGGGATCTTATATTCGGTTTTCCAACCATTATTTCATTAATATTAAATAGCGATCTTAAGAAGTCTCTCAGAATCTTTATAAGAGGAAAAGATACCAAACTGCTAAAATCATGTTTAAAAAAACAAAAAAGAACACAAAAAAACGAGATATCGATGAAACTTGATGTTTCCCCGAAGAGATTCCTTTTTTTTTACTCTAAGCCTACATCTTTCGAAGATATGATGGCTAGCATCTTACAAATGCTAAAACTACCAACCAACAGAATGTGTACTAAGTATGCCGTGACCGGGATTCGATCTCATGCCCGCTGGCTTGAGAACTTGAAGACTTGAAAGCTATACTTTACGCCACGGGCTGCAGCTTCGAAGCTTACAAATTTAGTTTGCTCATCATTCCCCGGCAAAGATTGCATCACTTCAAAATCTGCGATTTAAATAAAAAAATTTCGAAGGAAAAAATCGTAACGTAACGTTGCAGGGCTAAATGTTGGTCCTACCCTGTGTCACAATTCGTAACACTCGAAATTACTCCCTCCCCCCCTAGGAACGTAACGTAATAAATGGATGCCGCCAGAGAAGAGATTTTTTTTGTGTTTTTGCCGATTAAACGATTACTTGTGAGCTGAACAGCAGGCCGTTCAAATCTGTAATGGACTTCAAAATTTTAATAAGAATTAAACTTAAATTTTAATTTTAAAGAATTAAAACTTAAATTTTGCGCTAAATAAAATTAACTTCAGTACATTGATTATGCGGATTAAGCTGTGTTTGACCTGTTTTTTTTGGTTGCTTGGTTACTCAACAGTGACTCGAATAAAACAATTTTAAGACAAATACTGCTTGCTGAAAAAGTTTCTAAATTTTCCAAATTGGCCCTACACCTAAGCCACAAAATAATTGAAGAACACTCAAATTAAATTGGAAAAATTAAAGACTCGAAAAAAAGAAAGAAAGAAATTAACTGAAATCGGAAATTTCAAACAAAATATAAAAGGTAGGTTTGAAAATTTATGTATCAGTATTGAAAAAGATTGACAAAACGTCGGAATATTCACAGATAAATTTAAAAAAAAAGTATGGGTCATGCAATAAAAATTCAGAGATTCTCATAAGACAGTCACAAAACATTGATAAAAGATTGAAAATAGATTAACAACAGGATGTTGACAGAAGATTGACAAAAGGCTTACAAGCTTAAGCAAAAAATTGACGAAAGATTCAAGATAATTATACAAAAAAGGCGGAGGAATTATACTAGAAAGCTCTACTAAGTAGAAAATAATTTGTAAATCCAAAACTAGCTCAAAGAACATTCCGCTTAGCTTAGCTTAGCTTGTTTGACTACTCACATCCACCTCGAATCGTTGATTCCGAAAACTAGCTCAAAGAAGATTTACTTACAAAAACAGTGAGACATTTCTGAAAAGATTCATTACAGATTTAATGAATGTATATTTTTACTTAGAAAAAAAGAATGGAATTTAAAAATGTAGAAAAAGCAGAATCTTTCCATGCCTTTAGATAATGTGCCGCTTTTAAGCCTACCTCTTTTCTTAACAAAACTTTTAATTAAAAACTGAAAAGAAAAGATTTATTTCAAATGAAAAATAAGTAAAACTTTTACAGAAATACAAAAAAAAAACTCATTAAAGAATTGCAAAAAAACTTATGAAATTTTCGAATGCCTCAAAAACTTTTACAAATTTGCCTGAAAACATTTGAAGAAACATCTCAGAAGTTCGTCTTCTTCTTCCTCTTGCACCATCATAGCCAAAGCGTGTAAGCATCCTGGAAAATGAGAAGCCTGCCGTCCTTCATTTTTCTTTTCAACGTTATCTATGTTACACAAAACGTGCATTGCAGAGATAACTACGGCCAGGCCAACCATGTGGTAAATACTGCAAAAGATTCTGGAGCAAGGGGAAGAATAAAACGTGGAGTTCCCTACCAAACGCTTCATATGGATTACATATATATTATACCTACAGCATAATTTGGAAATAGCTACACTAATCTAATGACATTCCCCCTTATTCTGCGCCGCGCGTGAGGTGACGATAGTCGAATCACCCTAGTCATCCGATTCCAGTAGTCGCTTTAGGTGAGAAACGTCTTTTAGAATAAACTTCTTGCTTTCTTATCCTAATCTAGTAGTCAGCTGGGCATGAACCTCTGTCACATCGGCTTCGGGAATAAGGTGACAAGACTCACGTGACTCCGACTCGACTCGACTATCGTCACCTCACGCGCGGCGCAGAATAAGGGGGATTGTGTATTAGGAAAATAATACAATGACAACGTTAAATATAATGGAAAAGGTTGGATCTCACCAAATAAGTCTTGAAAATTTTCGACTAGAAACCTGTTTCTCTAGTCCGGACCAGCTGACTTTAAAATTCCTTCCGAACTCAATCAACCAGGATTCAGCATTCCGAAGTAAAGCACAAACCACTCCGAGAACTACCTCCAGTCACCTAATGTATCATTTTCCACTGTTTAGTTCTAAAATTTCTAGATTTATTGTAATTTATATAAAAAAGTTTATGGACGTAAACAAAAACGCGTGCGTTGCCCAAAAGTCATGGCTCACTCCTCCTTTGAAGAAACATCTCAGAAGTTCCTAAGAATACTATGTCTGAGAATTTCCGCAGGACTCGAATGAAAAGTGGGAACCCATCGAATTGACTTGAACCCATGGACTTTTATAAAAAAAAACTAAAATTCGCTTAGTTGTAAGAAATCGTGACTTTAGTGACCAAATTAAAAAAGAAAGTTGTGAATAATCAGCCTGAAAAAACTGACAAAGTTACAGAAAAGTGACCAACATTTAGCCCTGCATGCAAACATGACAAAAAAGAGAAAAATTGACAAAAACGACAAAATTGACGAAATTGAAAAAAAATGACAAAATAGTCAAAAAAAAAAGACAAAATAACAAAAATGTTTAAAATGAGAAGAAAGACAAATTTGACAAAAAGACAAAAATGATGAAAATAACAAAAATGAAAAAATGACAAAAACGACGAAAATGTCAAAAAATGTCGTCATGTTTTTGTCGTTTTCGTCATTCTTGTAATTTTTATCATTTTGGTCGTTTTTGTAATTTTGACATTTCTGTAATTTTTGGTACCATTCTGTCGTTTTGATCTTCTTCTTCCATTTTTGTAATTTTGTTTAAAATGGACTATTAGATCATTTTTGTCGATTTAATCTTTTGGTTATTTTTAAAAAGCAAAAATAACCAAAAAAACTGTCATTTTTGCCATTTTTTTAGAATTTTATCATTTTTGTCATTTATATTATTTTCGTCATTTATGCCATTGCTATCTTTGTCATTTTTGAATTTTTTTTTTTCATATTCATCATATTGATCATTTTGTCCAACTACCACTATGATTAAGCAATGGATTAAAGTTTGTTATTTATGTTTCGTCCAAATCATTATGTTTTATTACGTTTTTTATCATTTCCTTGAATTTTTTAATAAGTTTCTTCCACAATAAACGAGTGATTGACACATGACTCGTTATGTTAGGCGCATGTTACCCTCCGGCAATTATTTCTGCGGCAGCTGACCAATCGTCCGTTGTTGTTGGACATCGCATCGGTCGAGACGGCCCTGCGAAGGGAATAGTAATGAATTGATTAAATCAACACCCACACCAGAGCACCAGAATCCAGATTGCATGGTCACTGCAGCAATGCGGAAACAATCTGTCCCCTTTTTTTGTCCATGGTCGTCCAGAGAAAGAAGAAAACAAGGAAATCTGCCCATCGCACTAAATCCTTTTCAGTCATCCAACACGCGGCCATCGAATAGCCCCTTGTGCCGCAGATGATCCTAGCGAGCTATCCCCTAGTATGTAAGCAAGTAGCAGCAGAAGGCAACGGGAAAATGGCAATAATAAAACAACTCGGAGAAAGGGAAGGGATTAATATTTCATGGCCTCCTCTTTAGGGTACCTACTGCCGTATGGTGTCGTTTCGATTGTCATATTGCAATCGGGGTCCCAGGGAAGTTTATGTGGCCTGCTAGGATGTCGTCGGGTATTTGGCAAACTCTCGAGCCATATCAAACATTGTGGAAACTGAATCATAAAAGAGGTAAAATGCCGTAAAGGATTTTCGCTATCGTCCGCAAGACACATTCAATAAGGACGAGGCGGGCAGGTGAGGTACGATTCTTCACGATATGCTTTGACCAGGAATAACAGTTGATTTTGAGCACTGGAAACCTAGTTTTCGAAAGAACTGATTCGAATCTCTGTTTAGCCATAAGGTATCATCTTTCTTGGATGTTTCATCTGTTTCGAAATCGTTTTCAATCGTTCCTCTATAACCCCCTTCTATTGAAACGGCGCGAATCAATTCCAGCAGTGTGCATAATTATAGCTTTTCTTCTTGTATCGTCACAAAAGGTCAATTTTATGCAAACCTTTCTTCTCAGTGTCGTCTGGATCAAAGTTCACATTTGTTCCATAAAAAAAGAAACAAGAGAAAGCCAACTTTGACCACCACCATGCATCGGTCAGTCATTGTGGTCGAAAAGTTCTGCAACAAAAGAATTCCACAAAGGTAAATCGTTCAATCATCTAACACTCCCTATCAAGTCTGGCAGATCTTGGTTTTGTGACCGCATTGCATTCATTGTTCATCTGTCTTTCTCTTTAATAAAGATCCTTAACGCCACAGAACAAAAAGTGTGACACCCAAAACATAATTGATTCCTTGTAACTTTTTTTTTCGTAATCTTCTGTGTTTTTTCTTAAGAAAACAAGTTCAAACCTCTGTTTACAAGCTTGACATTTATATTTTCTTGTGTCTTTTATATTGAAGCACCACGTTAGGAAAAAATCCAATCGTAGTAAAATCGATGCTTTTGTCCAACAGCGTTGATTACCTGTTATTTTAGTCCAATCAATCTTGTGAGCCTACCTGACCGAAACATTGACATTGTATCTTTATTACTGGGAATTCATGCCCGAGGGTTGCTTCGAAAACGAATTTTCGAACGTAAATTTTAGATAGGAAAACCAATAAACAGAAAGAAATTCTAAAAAAATTAAGAAGTCCATAAAAAACTTCACTTGATGTCGCTTGATACAAACTACCTATATGTCAAAGGACTGGTGGATATTGCTTTAAATCCTAACATTCTGTTAGGAAATTAAGTTTATCGCTACAATTTTTCACAGAATTCGGTGGAGTATTTGGAACATTTCGATAACGTTATACGAATGTCTGAGGCGCATTTCCACTCATCGAAACGCACGTGTTCCATGATCAACGCAAAGCTTTTCGCACATTCGCATTATTCCAGTTGGTCACGTAGATTGAACACTCATTGTTCGCTTTAAATTAGAAAAAATCCCATTTCGGTAAAGCTTTTCATGTTTTTGCACGTCTATTATGCTTATTGGTACCTACATATGCACATCACTGGACACAACCGTGATGTGGTCAGTGGGAACCTCAAGAATCAATTATAAAAGGGTAGGCACAAAAATCCTGTCAGAATAGGTTAGTTTTTTTTTCTTGCTTGCATCCCTTTTGGTCTAACCTACATACGTATGAGAAGGTGGGAAAATCCGACTGTGCCGAATGGGTTTTTATTTCGGACCCAAAAATAACACCACAAGAGTGAGTGGTCTGTCGCACACGTGTGCCAACTTGAAAGTTCCCTATTGGATCCTATTGGATGTTTGTGGGAAACTCTCTATGGGAAGTTTTAAGCTTCATTTGCATTTAGATTGGATGTGTGCTTTTATTTGGTGAATGTGTCTCTGGCGGAAAAATAAACAGAAAAGGATTATTCCCAACGAAGTTGAGTGGAAGTTTGGCTTCGTGTTGTAGGAACAATTGATATACCTAATAATTTAATATTAGATGTCTGATTAAATTTACGCAATCTTAAGCTCATTTTTTTTTATTTGTTTGTCCCGCAAGAAGACGGTTGAGAAAGCCCATAACTTGTAGTTGTTCTAATCACTAGCTCTAAAAATATTGATAATTCCATTTTATGTAAAAGTTGACACGTTCCAGTGCGTAAGCAGAGTCAACACGATGAGATAAGAAATGCTTGTTGTAGCTCGGTTCGACGCTTTTCCAGAGAAGCAATACTTACCAGAGCACATCTTTGCTCGTGTGGCGGAAGTCGAAGTGGTTCGTTCCAAGCGTACCTAACGAAGCTTCACTGGACGGTCGGTAGCAGTGTGTACTCTGAGTAGGAGCCCATACCTGAGCGGCGTATTCCATAATGCTACGTACCGAAGAGCAGTACACTGCTTCAGAGCTTAGACGTCGTCGAAGTCTTTCGTGCTACGACGGAAAAATCCTTATGCAGCAAATTTCTTCGCAGACGTGAGCGCCATGTGTTCAGCGAATGTTAATTGGTTGTCAATTTTCGTTTCCAGGTCGAGAGGGTAGTTGACATTCTCCTATGTTGATCCCGAAAGTTTATATTTGAAGTTGAATGTGTATCATGCACGAGTGAAGTTGACTATCTTACATTTTTTGGGGTTTGCCGTCATTCAATTTCAGCGGCATCAGTCTTCTAATCTGCCGTGTCGTTTTGTGAGGCAAGACAGTCAACAGCACATATAGCAGAGTGTCGGATTGAAAAGTTTTAGGTACATAGGTCATTCACGAAAACTATGAACAGAAGGGGTCCAAGGTGACTTCCCTGCGGTACTCCAGATGAGGTGTCGAAAGTTCGTGATCGTGAATTCCTAATTTTCGTGAAAGCCTGTCGGAACAATAGATATGTGGCAGTCCAATCAAGCTGGAAAAACTATGCGATCCTACTTTGCAAGGAGAATTCTTTTCGGGATACGGTCAAACGCTTTTGCAAAGTCAATTGACTGAATCCCCTCGACAACCTTTCTCCTGACTATTACTCAGGAAACTAACGTAATACATCAAATTAGTCATCGTAGACCGTTTCTTTACGAACCCACTCTGATATAAGAAATTTTATGGCAGCATACAATGGCTCGTGCATTAAAACTTAAAAAAACTTTTGAAATTGCAGGGCTGATAGCGGTTTGACGATGAAAAAGTAGTGACTTTAGTGACCAAAATTTGAAAAAAAGTGACCAAATAGTGACTTTGAGGACCGAAAAAAGTGACCAATATGTGACTATGTAGAACGAAAAAAGTAACTTTGAAGTACAAAAAATGTGGCCCGTGAATATTTCAAATTTTCGATAAGTCAAGAAAGTAAGAAATAAATTAGTTTCAAAAGAATTTCTTAGCAAATTTAAAATTAAAAAAATCTGAATTCTAAAATAAATGTCCAATCTTGTACAAAACTTACCATGAATAGATGTTAGGAAAATGATAATAATTGTTAATTTTTATTCATCTAAATTTGTTATCTTATTAATTCATCTAAATTTGGAATTCTTCTCCTCATTTTCAACTGGAAGTTTAGTGAGAAATTCTGCTGTAATTTTTTAATTTGAACAAAAAATATTTAATCAAGATTTAAAATGTGAATTACCGATTACTGAATAAGAAATGAATTTTGAACAGAATTTATTCAATGTTCGATGGTTTAATGTAATTGGATAAAAAGAAGAATATATTTATAATTATTTTAAAAGTGCCAGTTATATAAGCCAGACATAAAACCTTTAATAAAGTAAAATCCTCCAGTTATCAAAATTTCATTCTTGGAGCATAAATAATAACTTCATGTTCAACTCCACTGACAAAGAAATGTTAGAAAATGAGTAATTACGTGAATGATATAAACTGATTAAAAATTAAAAATAATGAGTTCAAAATTTTTGTTATTAATATTGAAAGCACAAATCAAATACAAAGTTAGTTAACACTGCGTATTAAAATTTATTTTTAAAGTTGCTATTTAGAACAATTTTTCAAACTTTTTAGATTAATTTAAAAATCATGATCGATCCAAAAAACATGATTTCATATAAAAAATATTAAAAAAAAGTTTTTAAATTTTCAATCGCAAGTTTTTAAGCTTTAAATTACATGCTCTGAGTATTTTGACTCTTTTGATTAACATATTGGTTCCTGAAAGAACAGAAGGTTGAAATTATGTTTTATTATTAAAAATTTGGAGTTAAAGACTTATGGTTGAAGAACACGAAAATTCAGAATTTAAAAACAAGGAAACAATTGTTAAAAATATGTCTTAAAAAATTGAAAAGTTGAAAAATCCGGCAAGTTGATTAGACAATTGAAAAAAAAACGGTACAATAAAATTCGGTAAATTTATTTGAAAATGGAAAAAAAACAATATGGAAATAAAAAAGATTAGTTTTTAAAAACATTTCAGGAAGAGTTTTTTCAATAAACATGTTTAACTATAACCGTTTTGGTGCTTATTTTATTAAATTATTGATTTGGTAAATAGTGTCCTAACTCCTAAACTAGAAATTTTGTCGAATTCGGCCGAACACATTTAGTTTTGGTGATAAAGAGTTTGTTACTAGTAAAATCAAACATTGATAGATACAGTGAGGGGCAAAATAAAGTGTCCAAACTATTTTTTATCATTTCTTTCATTTTTCTGGTTGAAATTCACCGAAAACACATCGTAATCATTTTTAAAATATTGTTTATTATGTTCTTTTTAATTTTTGTTAATGTTGCGCTGGTAAAAAAAGAAAGTTTTTCTGATAGAAAAAAAAACAAATAATATTCCAAAAAAAAATGGGCAAAATAAAGTGTCCAACTCAAAAATGTATATAATTTCGATAAGTTTCCATCGCGAGGCCCTTCGAATTTGTTTGTTTTGTGTATTTTGACGTTGCATAAACAACTGGCTTGGCTCTGGAGTATTCAAACAGGTGTCTACATTCGAATAAGTTGTAAAATATGGAGAACGCATAAATTTCTGGTTCCATTCCGTTGTCCATCCGGAAACTGGTTGTTCGTGATGTGAATAACGGTCAAACGCACCGGGAAGTGGCCAAGAACTACGAAATCAGCAAGACAGCGGTATCAAAAATCATGAAGAAGATGAAAACGTTCGGATCGGAGATGGATCGCTCAGGAAGAGGACTGAAGCCTAAGACAGATGCCAGAACGGACAAGAAAATCATTCTTGAAGTGAAGAAAAAAGCAATAATAACGATCCGGCAGATATAGGAAGAGCTCCAATTTTCGGTATTGCGTTGTACTATCCGTCGCCGCATCCATGCAAAGGAGTACCATAGAAAGATCGCAGTGAGAAGGCCTTTCATCAGCCAGGTGAATAAGGCTAAGCGGCTCAAGTTCGTCAAGGAACACGCCGATAAACGGCTCGAGTACTGGAAAACATTGTTGTGGCCGACGAATCCAAATTCGAGCTATTCAACCGGAAGAAGCGGGATCATATGTGGCGCAAGTCGGGTGAGGAGCTCCAAGATCGCCATATTCAAAGAACAGTCAAGCACGGAGGAGGTAACGTGATGGTGTGGGGGTGCTTTTCTCGGGGTGGGGTGGGCAATTTGGTAAAAATTGACGGAATCATGACAGCTGAGTCATATTCCAATATCCTGCGGGAAAACCTCGAAGTACCCCTCATCAAGACGGGCCTCGAAGAGCGCTTCGTTTTACAGCAGAATAACGATCCGAAGCATACGGCCAATCTGATGAAGTCATTTTCCCGTTCCTGCCGCATAAAAGCCCTTGAATGGCCCCCACAAAGTCCTGATCTGAACCCCATCGAAAATCTGTGGGCCATCCTCGATGCTCTGATTGATAAGACTGGTGTGACAAATTAAAAATACTTATTTTGATGCCATGGAGCATGCGTGGGAGGAACTCGACCCACAACACTTGCACAACCTTGTTGAAAGTATACCGAAGCATTTGTAGGAGGTGTTGAAGGCCGAAGGAGGCCATACCCATTATTAAATAGTTCTTGTTTGCCTTCAGTTTGAATCAATTTGAAGCTGTACCGATCTGGACACTTTATTTTGCCCCTGTTTTTTTGGAATATTAACTGTTTTTTTTTTTCTATCAGAAAAACTTTTTTTTTTAACAGCGCAACATTAACAAAAATTGAAAAGAACATAATAAACAATATTTTAAAAATGATTACGATGCGTTTTCGTTGAATTTTAACCAGAAAAATGAAAGAAATTGAAAAAAAATAATTTGGACACTTTATTTTGCCCCTCACTGTAACTGATTATGGAAAAATGTCATTACAAGTGTTTTTGTTATCACAGCAGAAAGTGTAAAAAAACTTGATTCTATTTAAAGCTCATCAATTCATTTAAAACATTTATTTTTAAATAATATGTTTTTGATTTGAGTTTTTGTAAAAAAAACGTGCAGAAACTTCTCAAAAGATTTTTAATTATTTTTAAATTGCGACCCAGAGATGGGTCTTGACTCAAACATTCAGTCAGCGAAACTTTTTTTGTAGAGAAATGAATCCAACTTAGATGAAATTTCAGGGACTAGATAAGAGAAAATCGATGTTGAAAAACATGCGAAAAAAATTCGCCTTGTCTCCCGGTGAGACTTGAACCCACAGGCGAATTTTTTTCGCATGTTTTTCAACATCGATTTTCTCTTATCTAGTCCCTGAAATTTCATCTAAGTTGGATTCATTTCTCTACAAAAAAAGATTTTTAATTATTTTCAAAAGTAATTTCAATAACAAAAGCTGATAGAAATATTGCATACATATTTAGATTCGGGGAACCCAAATAAGTTGAAATTATCTTCTAAATTCATTGCACCTAAAATAAATGTAAATTTTGTGGCCTTGTGTAAAATTTTTAAAACCCTTTTTTTTAAGTATTTAGAAGAACAAAAAAACACGAAATAAAATTGAGTATGAAATTGTTTTTTTTAAGAATATTTCATATCAACATAACATTTGTTATGACATAAAAGATTTTTTTAATAAAATAAAATGGTTCGTTTCAATCTCAATCTTAGTTACACTTTTTAATAAATAAAAACCCATTCTAAAGACGAGATAGGGTTTTTGTATATCAAGTTTTGAGTTCCAATACAAAAAGTTGATTGAACTTAAAATTAAAATCTACAATCAAAGTGAGTTTCCATTCATGAACGTTAAATAATGTCGTAGATCGAAATGTCTCAAGCAAAGGGTGATTTATGCCGAAATTCCGCCGGAGGCGAAAAAAATTTCTGACTGACTGATCAAGTAATTTACCGTTACTGTCAATATTAACACGCGCAATTCAAATTACTCTTTCATTGGTTTATTTTCGGTGAAAAAAGTGACTTTTGGTGATAAAAGTGACCATTTTTCAGAAATAAGTGACTTTAGTGACCAAATGATGAAAAAAGTGACTTTTTAGTGACTGGCCCAAAAAAAGTGACAAAGTCACTAAAAAGTGACTCGCTACCAGCCCTGAAATTGAAATCAGAATTGAGATTGGGCGGAAGTATTCGACTTTATGAGCATTGCACGATTTTTAAATCGGAGAAATTGTAGGAAACGTCTTTCCTTTTATTTATTTTCTTTCAAAGGCAGCTACAGATAGATTGCAGCGAGATATTTGTCAGAAACTTTTAGTCAACATGGGTTTTCAAGTCAGACTTAACTTAATAAACAACTGAGTTCAAAACTATACAGTTTCTACAAAGATCATTCCGGAGCTGGAGCAGGAAGACTGAATAAAAAAAGAAAAAAAATCTTCGAACGTCAAAATTTTATCATCAATCTACCGACTAGTGAGAGGGTACAAATTTTACAAATTTTACTTTACTCATGCGTGTTGATTCGCTCAAATTTCGTAGGAGTTTTTAAAGTTGATAAATAATTATTGTTCGATTGATCATTATTCTAAAAAAAAGTCAAAATAACAGAATTAGATTTTTGGTCTCAGTCTCAGCAGATTATGTTTTTGAAAATTATTTCTTCAAATTTCGAAAAAGGCTAGTTCCGGAAGAGAAAAAAAACCATTAACAAGTGGAATGTTTCTGTTAGTGAATATTGGCGGTAATGAGAAAAGTTGATTAATAAAGACAACGATTTTCGATTTCTTATCGACATGATTCAGCATAAAAGTCTTTGACAAAAAGAACATCTGTTATTGTGTCATTCAACCCGAAAAGTTTGTGACGATTATCTGTGATGCTTTTTTTTACAAATTTCATAGTAAACTCATCCCAAACATCGTTAGTTTGAGTCATATTACTTGAATCCACCTTACCAAAGCCAAATTATTTTCATGAATCAGCATAGAAAGTCTATCCCAGTCAGTGGTATAAAAATTAAAATAATCCACGAAATCTTTAAAAAAAATCTAGAATAAAGAATAAAGAATGTAAATTTAAACTTTGACAAAGTTGGCTTAAAAATCTGAAAAATTATGAATATTTCACCGTTTGTAGATAAATAATTGAGGTTTAGAGGACAAAATTAAAATTGTGGAAAAATTTAAGTCTACAAATTTACGATTGAACGTAAAACGCTGAGAAGCGATTTTTTAAAAAAAAATATTGATATTTCTAACTGAATCAATGCAATCCAAAGATTCCTTTTAATTCAACCACGGTAAATGAAAAGTTCTTATACCGGTATTTCGATATCAACTTACTACCTTCATCTTCGCTCACTGAAGAAGGTAGTAAGTTGCTATCGAAATACCGGTATATGAACTTTTCATTTACCGTGGTTGAATTGAAAGGAATCTTTCGATTGCTTTGATTCAGTCGAATCTTTCAACCAAGTAGGCACAACACAACAGAATAATTCTAACTGTAAGTGATTTCTGTGATTTAGCTTCATATGAATTTTAAATTGAATTGATGACAAATAATACTATCATTTTCTTAGAAAACGGTTCTAAATTTTTACAAACCGTAGATAAATTTTCAATAATTTTCATTTTAAATAAAATAAAAAGAAAGCAAAAAATGTTTTTATTTGTTTTTAATGTTTTTAATGATGTACCTATTCAATATCGGCTGGCATTAACCACCTTGTGTTTTAAAAACGGCGTTAAAATTCTGTTTAAATAGACACATGTATTAGTTTTATTTTCACTTTTAAGTTGTTTTTTTTGTCAAAAATTTGTCCTTTTAAAAAATGACGTAAAGCTCTGCTAATTAATAATAAATATAAAGTATGGCCCGCCGACAAGATTTTAAATTTAAACTGGCCCGTTGCTTGAAAAGGTTGCTCAACTCTACCTTAAACCAAATTATATGAGCTTCAACGGTTTCTCGAGTCCACCGTATGCGGCACGCTCCCCTATTGTTGAAATTTCGTTCCCCATAAGAATGCAGACGATTTTTATAGAGTCAAAATAGGTTTCCTGTATTTGTTTATTCTCGACAACATGTATGATATAACTAACCAATCCAAGAGAGGTATATTTAAAGGTCAAGGCACTTTTATTTTGAGCCAATATTTCCAAAAACCTGTATTTTCCTGTGTAAAATGACCTATAAAAATAAGAACTACATGCAAAATTAGCAAAAAAATCAATTAATTACCAATGTAAACTTGATACAAAGTTACACAAACACATATTTAATGGTTTTCATCTATTTATGATGTGCAATTATTACTTGCTCCATCACGTTGATAGGCTTTTTGATGAAAATCAGCAAGCACGTAGCTACTTTTTCGACATTTCACACATAATACGAAAAAAATAGATTATATATGAGGCAAGTTTAGGAATTCTGTACTTGTTTATTCTCGACATCATCAATGATCATGAGAATTTGACCAAAGGAGGTAGATAAGGTGAGCTGTAAACTATTTATTTTGGTCAAAAAAATTGGATTTGTTGCCTGTACCAGTACTTGTGGTGTGAAAAGACTGATGAAAAACGAACACTTAATGAAAATTAATTCTTCGACACCAGGAATAGTTTGTTTGATAAAACCATTCGAACTTATCGAACACCCTGTACACCAAAATCTACAATATAGAATTCGCTGAAATCCCTTCAGTTGTCCAACATTATTCAAGCGCAAAAGGATAGTAAAATTCAGCAAAGACATGAATGAACATAAAAAAAAAAACAAAAATAACAAAATCGAAGAAAAGAACAAAAATTTTAAAAATGAAGAAAAGATAAAAAAAAATCGTATTTTTTAAAATCGAGAAGATGGCAGAAATACAAACATTTTGTTATTTTTTTAAATATGGCAAGAAAACCAAAACTATGTAACTGTCCTAAATTCATATAATACAACAATTTTCCAACGAGAAGTCTTCATTCTCTTCCTCGCACCGACAGTTGTTGGGAATGGGAATGTCATTTATTCAGGTGGTTTTAACAAAATGCGGAAATTAATTTTTCATGAAATACGAGAGAGCTACCTAAAATTCAAGAGACTACCTAAAATAACAAATATCTATTTCTCGCGTGAGCGTTCATAACGTCGTATGAAACAGAATGTAAACAAAGAGTTTTATTGCGAAAAAAAATCAAAAACTGACAGGTAAACTAGTCGCAATTTCTTTCCATTTAGAATATTTGTAGCCTGGACAGCATATTCTATATGGGAGATACAAATTTTAAAGTTGTTTTGATAACTTTTGCAGCCGTTTTCTGTTAATTATGTTTCATATGACGTTATGAAAGCTCACGCGAGATATGTAGTTATTACCTGTTAAATGAAGAACCAAAATCGAATGGTTCTTGAAACATCTGTCGGAGCGAGTGCTAATATGTTTTCTTCATATTTGACCAGTGGAAATCACAGCAGACGTCTATTTCCCACAAGTAAAAGTGTCATTTCACTTTTATCACATACAAACAGTAGCAATCTTAGATTCTCATTTTAAATAAGTAGAAGTCTCCAATTCATTGTAACTGTTTAACTTAAGCAGCGGTTTTAATCAAATGTAATCTTGTAGCACCAAACAGTCTCAGTCCTCTGTTACTGTTTTCATGAGCAGAAGTCTCAATCACCATTGTCAGAAGCACTGATCAAAATGGATCATATCATTTCAGTAAGCAAACATCTCAATTGACTATAATTTTTAGAGGTCTCAATTCCTTCATTCTGATACAATATCTTTTTCATAAGCAAACTCTTAAAAACTTAACTAATTTTCAATTTAAACTGGAAGAACTCTCAATCTTCTGTTACTAGTTCTAATGAACAGAAGTCTTAATCAGATAGAACAGTTTTCTCACAAACAGCAATCTCAATTCGTTTTCATCATCCTCAATAAGACAAAGCAAAAAATCCACTGTTGCTGTTTTTGATGAGTAGAAAGCAAAACCTTACGCTTTCATCATTCTCACATACAGTGAGCGAAATAAGAATAGCACCACTATGTGTTTTGCTTGTTAAAATATGAATGATTGAAAATTACGAAAATTTTCTTCCACAGTTTGTTCTGATTTGCTAAACGGATCAATCAAGCATAAGTTTACTTTTTTTGGACGTAGCAATTGGCGTTGAGGACCAAAAATGTGAAAAAAGGGTGCGATAAAAGAATAGCACCACTTGAATTTTTCAACAAAAACAAGATTATTTTTAAAAATTTACTATGTAAAAGTGAAAAATAATGCTTCTACGAATTATTTGAACAGATAACTGCATTTTAAGGAGTTTTCCAAAATTCTAAAGGTTTTCAAAGGTATAAAAGGAGGTTTTAAGAGATGCTCCTCTAGCGTTAAGTAATTTGATATTTGAGCTATAAAACTTTATCAAACTACTTGATTAACATTAATATTCATAAGTATGATGCAAAATGATAAAACATAGATTTGAAGCTGAATTTGAATCAAAAAAGCAGATTGGAATACTAATAGTCAAACAATATTTCTCTAGTTTTAAGTCCTATATGGCAGCACTATCTTGCCATTTTACCAAATTCATGCCCATTTTCGAATATCCGGGATTAATAAAGGGAGGGGCTGGATGATTTTGGCCAAGAAATAAATACATGTACCGTGTGAACGCTTTGGAAATTCTAAGATCACTAAATACAAAAAAATATTAGAATTGCATCAAGGTCACTAAAAGTGAATTTTTTGGACCAATTATCAGAATAAAGTTATACTTTGCGATGGAGCTTGATGGACCAGACGGCTAGCAGTATCATTGGTATGATTTGCAATTGAATCGGAAGTTGAGATGAGCCGGAATTTTGGCGGTTGTGCATTTTCGTGCTGGTGATTCTTTTGCAAATCCGGAAAAGCTTTCTGCAGCATGAACTTCCACAAAACTGTGATTGGAAAAAACCTCAAAATGAAGAACATGGGCCTAAATAAACCTGGAAAATCAATATTGAGACTAAATTTGGTTTTAACTGCAAGATAGTGGTGCCATCTACGACTTGAAACTGGAAAAATTGTGAACAAAATCAAAGTTTTTGATTTCCAACCTATTTTTTCTGATTCATAATTAATCCCGAATATTTGTTTCATCATTTCACGTCATTTTAATGAAGAAAGTAAGTAGTTTGGTAAAGAATTACAGCTCAAACATCAAATTCCTTAAGGCTAGAGGTGCATCCCTTAAAAACCTCTTTTAAAACCTTTGAAAACCTTTGGAATTCTGGGAAACTCCTTAAAATGAAGTTATCTGTTCAAATAATTCGTAGAAGCATTATTATTCAATTTTGCACAGTAAATTTTTAAATATAATCTTGTTTTCGTTGAAAAGCTCAAGTGGTGCTATTCTTATTTCGCACCCCTTTTTCACATTTTTGGTCCTCAACGCCAATTGCTACGTCCAAAAAAAGTAAACTTATGCTTTATTGATCCGTTTAGCAATTCAGAACAAACTGTGGAAGAACATTTTCGTAATTTTCAATCATTCATATTTTAACAAGCAAAACTCATAGTGGTGCTATTCTTATTTCGCTCACTGTAGCAGCTCAATTTTCTATGACAGGTTTTTCCCAACCTGAAGCCTTTATTAAGCAATCACAGGGAAACTGCATTTTTGGTGCCTTTGATGATCAGTTATCAAATTTGGAAGATTTTGGCGTCCTAAATTCGAATATTTAGTCAGAATTTTCCTTTCGATACTCACTCATTCAGCTTCTGAAGTGCGCGGAGTCTGCAAACGGACGCCCAAATTTATGGTACATACATTTGAAGTACCTTCCTATTCAACAACTATTTTTTATTTAGGTTCAAATCATGAGAGCAGCAGCCAAGAAGGTAGATAATGCAAGCTATAAAGAGTATTACTTAAAAATGTCTTATCGAAAATAGTAAAACCATTATCTTCTGCGTTATCGTTGTCAAACGGATGAGATGTAATAATTCAATAGATTGCCGATACTTCAGTGGCGCTCAGAAACTGTTTCACAGAAGTTGTACAGAAATCAACAAAGTTCAGAATCGTTAACACACATTCCTAAAATTTATGTTTATTGAGACACATTATGAAAGTTAGAATCAGTCAGAAGAAAAATAAAATGTAGCACTTAACTGGCGATTTATTGAGCTTCACTGGAACTGTAAAATGCAGCCGTAATCCTTTATCAGCTTCATTTGACCATTTTTAAGGCGGCCTCAACGGGGGGTTGGACATCAAATATTTTCGAACCGGTAAGCTAACAGCAAGTCCCATGATGGGGACAGTGAATCGTGAGTTTTTGGTGTTTCTGCTAGTCTTGGTGCATTCGTTGGCCGCGTATAGTCCCTTACCGGAGATTTTGAAACCGAGTCCGAGAGCGGAAGAAAGTGGAAATGTTGGAACTAGGGATATTGACAGTTCCTACTTTTTGCCGAGGAATACTATCCCCTACCATTACTTCATTCATTTGCGTACTCAAATCCACGAAAATGTAAGAACGTTTCGGGCAACGACGGAAGTATACTTTGAAGTGATCGAACCTAGCTATACAGTGACGATGCACGTTCAAGAGTTGGATATATCATCCGTGGAGTTGTACAGAGTTCCGACCAGTGGAAGTGCGCAACTTATCGAAAGTCCTACGTTTACTATTGACGAACGGATAGAACATATCACTTTTACGTGTACGAATCAGCTGCAACAGGGGAAATATTTCCTCAAAGTGACCTACACCGGATCCATGAGAAATTACCAAAGTGGATATTTGGTATCATCCTATCGTAATGATGCAAACGAGGTGAAATACGTCGGATCAACCCATTTTCAAGCCACTCTCGCACGAAGGGTCTTCCCTTGCTACGATGAACCTGATCTGAAGGCCACCATAGAACTTTGGATAACCCACCATAAATCGTACTCAGCCACAGCCAATACCTTTCTCGATTCGGGTGGGTTTGATCCGGAAGATTTCGATTACATAATCAGTAAGTTCCGAAAGACTCCAAAAATGTCAACGTATCTGTTGGCTTTTGCTGTGACAGATTTCACCATCAGATCGAAGAATCGACAGCAGGTTGTTGTCCGCAAAAATGCAGTGAACGATGCGCTCTACGCACTGGATGCCGGGGATAAGATCCTAACAGCACTAGATCAGCATATTGGTGTTCTCTACTCGGATTTCATGCCAAGGCTTACACAGATAGCTATACCAGATCGCGGCACCGGAGCCATGGAAAATTGGGGATTGGTCACCTATGGGTAATATGTTCCCGGGATAGATAAGATAATTGGTCATGGTCGTTAAACTTTATTTTTACAACCCAGTGAACCATCGATGCTGTTCAATCCGGCTGTTAACACTTACCGAACGCTTAAGCGTGTGACGACTGTCATTGCGCACGAGTTTGCTCACCAGTGGTTCGGAAACTTGGTCAGTCCGAAATGGTGGGACTACATCTGGCTAAGCGAAGGTTTCGCAACTCTGTACGAGTACTATGCGACGGCTTTGGCGTATCCGGAGCTGGAGTATTGGGAACTGTTCAACGTTGAAGTAGTCCAACGTGCGTTGAGATCCGATGCCAGTGATCAGATACGGGCGATGAATCACCCAGCGGCCAGTCAGGACGAAGTATGGAGGTTGTTTGATGTCATAGCTTATCAGAAATGTAAGTGTTGCTTTCGATAAATTTTCTTCTTCATAATTCGTAACATAAATTCATTGATTAGCTGGCAGTGTGCTCAACATGTTCCATCAGATCATTGGAGAATCCTACTGGAAGGTTGGATTGAAAAACTACATCGACAGTCGTAAGTTGAACAGTGCAACGCCTGATGATCTCTATGAAGCACTTCAGAAAGCGATCGCAGGGAAAAACGTAATACCGACATCTGTGACCATCAAACAACTCATGGAAAGCTGGACGAATGCCCCTGGATATCCTGTACTCAATGTGAGACGCTTGTATAAAACAGGTGAAGTCATCATCTCACAGGATCGCTTCCTAGCTGATAAGCGATTACCAACAGATCACATTTGGAGCATTCCATACAACTACATTGATCAGGGTATTGCGAATGACGTTGATGAGCAGATTCATTGGTTGACTTCGAGAGCAGATAAGATCTTCACCAATACACCCGAGGACCAATGGATCATTTTCAATCGAGAGCAAATGGGTTACTATCGTGTAAACTACGATGAGCGAAATTGGAATCTTATCATACAAACCCTTTTGACAAACCACAGAACGATTCATCGGGCAAACCGAGCGCAATTGTTGGATGATGCTTTCAATTTAGCTCGAGCTGATCTGCTCGACATGTCTCTTGTGTTGAAAATGATGCGGTACTTGAAACATGAGACGAATTATGTACCATGGGCAGCGGCAAACAATATTCTCAATTACTTGTATGCTAAACTTCGAGGCACTCCTTCGCATTCCGCCTTTGTTAACTTTGTGACAGAAATCGTCTCAGAAGTTTACAATGAATTCAGTGTTGCCCAGGTATCTGAGGACGAATCTACTCTCCACAAATATCTTCGACAAACAATCACGCATTGGGCTTGTCTAATTGGCCATCAGGGTTGTCTTGATGAAGCCTACGAAGCGTTGAAGCGAGAAGTCAATGATCAAATCTTAGTGCATCCGGATGTGGCCTCCGTAGTTTATTGTCATGGGTTGCGGGAAGGAACCTACGAAGAGCTCTCATACCTACTGCCCAAATTCGCGGGTTCCAAGAACCAAGCTCAACGAACCGATCTGATACAGGCTATCGGTTGCTCCAAAGATGGACAAAACATCAGAGCCGTATTGACAGTGCTACAGTTTTCAGATGTAGTTTATTTATCAACCGAGAGAGCACAATTCATCGATGCCATCGTGGGCGGAAGTCAGGAAGGAGTCGAAGCTCTGATTGAATACAACTTGAACGAGGGTTCCTCTACCGGATTGTTAAAGTATGCTTTCCCATTAAATCCTTGATTTCTTCCGAATTAAGTCATCTCATTAATTTCAGCGTTCTGGGCGAAGGAACTTATAAGAACATGGTTGTTCAGCTTGGTTCGCGAGTCAGTAATCCCACAGAAAGAAGCCGCCTTGAGCAATTACTCGAGGCTTTGAGTGGCGTTATTTCGGCTGAAACTGCCAATGAAGCTCGTGCGCTTGCCAACGCAAACGCCGAATGGTTCAACACACTGGAAGGTTTGGTAACCGTAGAGTTTTTCGAACAGTTCTCTAACGGAGTGTTGGCATGAAGTTGTTTTGTAAAGATTACAAGAATGAAATTATTATTGAAAGTTTACTACGTATTCCTGTATTCTTTGTGAGAGAAAATCCGAAAACTTCTTTAAAGGCTTTGAAATTTCTGCCTAATAATTATTGAAGGCTATGACCAAATTGTAATTTAAATGGCAGGAGAATAATACACTAGCTTCTTTTCATACATGTTTTATTGAGCACATAGATTCTTATGTGCTCAATAAAACTTGTATGAGTTGGCGTTTTGGCTGCAGACTTTTGTTGTTCCTGTTCAATGATTTATAAAAATTTCTAGTATTTTTCAAGAAGAGATTTATCAGCGGAATTTTTTTTGTTAATAGATTCATCGGGTAATAGTATTTTTCGCATACAATAATCATCACAGAAAGATACAGTTTTTTTTTATTTTTCAACATTCTCAATACTCAATAGATTTGGCGCCTTTTAGAAAAGATGGAACTAGTCCAAGTTGCACTACTACATGAATCAAAGCTGTCGGAATAACTGGAGTTATCCAAGCAATCGCTTGTAAGGCTGCTGCAATTGAACGCGTGTTTTGAATATGGTTCCTATTAACTCATTACGAAACGCATCAAAGCAATCATGTGCGAAACTTTGTCTACAATGTCACCTAGCAACCACAATCATCGTTTGACTTACAACCAGCGTTGCCAGATTGAAAACCGCTCAAGTCCGTAGATTTGACGAAAACCGATAAATGTACTCATTTCGGCAAAATAAAACTTGATGACCTTTTTTTTTGGTCGTCAGGTGGAATTTTCATTTATTCGCAGAATCCCTTGAATTTATGCGATTATCCGTAGAAAATCCGTAGGAAATGCTGAAAATCCGTAGATTTCGAGCATCGATCCGTAGCTCCGTAGAAATGCTGAAAATCCGTAGAACTACGGAGAAATCCGTAAATCTAGCAAGGCTGTTTACAACAACAAGGTAAGCACGATGTGCGCGCATCTGCAAGAAGCCTTCAATTTCGTAACAAGGTAGGTCGTGTGTCGATTACAGCCAAGCGTAATGGGTAATTTGAATCAATCTATCAGGACTTGGTGTAGAAGAATCCAAAATGATGAAACGACATAAGCAATATCGAACCAAATTCAATGGCGTAATTTTATTGATCTGGAAGTTCTGATGAGCGGTTTACAGCAAAAAAAAAAGAAGTCAGAAACGAACGTGGAAAAGCTGAGGATGAGCTTAATTGAACCAGGCGCTTCATTGGAGAGCCTGAGCTTTGTATCTAGAAAGATACTGCTGCAATTTGCAACTCCAAAATGAACAAATCAGTGTAGAAATCATAGTTTGAACCTTCGGTCACTCTTTGAACATCTTATCAAAGAAAACGGATAGCAATTCGATAACGAGAACCTTCTCTACTTTCGAGTACGTGAGTTCTGGAAGAAAATTTCGTGTGTATAAGATTCTTTAAGCCCAGTTTCATCCATCAGGTATCAGAAAAGGGGTAGGCTAAATAACCTTCAATCACCTAGTGACATCTGTTGGAAAACCTGACAGCCTTTTTATCAGTGATAAATTGTGTGCGGTGCGAAATATTGAGCCATAAACCTTTATCAGATCAGTCTGATTGCTTATTAAAAATGATGTACAATTTGGCCGAGCCTCAATACACGACGTTCTTTGAGCTAATCAAGTTATGGGGACTAGAAAACGAGAATATCTGGTGATTCTGTGGTTGCTGGTACATTCTGGCTCGGCCTATAGACCTATACCGGAGATTGTAGTATCGGAACCGAAAGCCACAGAAAAAGCAGTTGTTCCTGTTAGTGAAATTGATGAGGCGTATTTCTTACCAAGGAATACTATCCCATATCACTATTTCATCCATATACGGAGTCAAGTACAGGAAAATGAAGCAACTTTTCAAGCAACAACTGAAGTGTACTTTGAAGTTATCGAACCAAGCTATACGGTGACAATGCACGTCAAAGAATTGGATATCAAATCTGTTGAGTTGCATAAAGTCGTGGAAAGTGGTAATCCGGAACTGGTTGAAGTGCCTACGTTTAGTATCGATGAAAGGGTAGAACATATCACATTTTTATGTCGTAATCAGCTAGCAGAGGGAAAATATTTCCTCAAAATAGCCTATGCAGGATTGATGAACCCTGAGCAAATCGGTTATTCAGTGGCTTCCTACCGAAACGATGCCGATGAGATGCGGTACATCGGATCTACACATTTTCAACCGAGTATGGCACGCCAAGTCTTCCCATGTTACGATGAACCCGATTTGAAGGCCACTATAACGCTTTGGATAACTCATCATCGCACATACACCGCAACGTCCAACACCTTGGTGAGTTCGGGTGCTGTAGATCCGGATAATAGAGAATACATCATTAGCAAGTTCCAAACTACCCCGAAAATGTCAACCTATCTGTTGGCATTTGCCGTAACAGATTTCGCTACTAGAAGCAAAAATCGAGTACAGGTAGTGGTCCGTAGAAATGCTGTTGAGGATGCTAGCTATGCGCTCGATGTTGCAGATAAAATCTTGACAGCTTTCGATTCGTATACTGGTATTCCTTACTCTGACTTCATGCAGAAGCTTGCACAAATAACTATTCCTAATCGCGGCACAGGGGCCATGGAAAATTGGGGACTGCTCTCATACGGGTGATATGATCCATAAAATTCGATAAGATATGAGTGATTCTAATAATCGTTTCCATTTTAGTGAACCAGCTTTGCTATTCAATCCGGCTGTTAACACTTATCGCTCTCGTAAACACGTGACAACGATTATTGCTCACGAGTTGGCTCACCAATGGTTTGGGAATATAGTCAGTCCCAAATGGTGGGACTTCCTCTGGATGAACGAAGGCTTTGCTACTCTCTACGAATATGATGCAACGGCTTGGGTGTATCCAGAGTTGGAGTATGCGGAATTGTTCAACGTTGAAGTAGTTCAGCGTGCTTTAGCAGTCGATGCTAGTGATCAGACAAAGGCCATGAATCACTCGGCAGCTAGTCCAGATGAATTAATGGGACTGTTCAATGCTGTGACTTATCAAAAATGTAAGTTTGTCAAAGCTATGGTTTTGATTCATAGGTCAAGTACAGAATTTATTCTTTTTGTTTAAGCTGCAAGCGTGCTCAGCATGTTCCGTCGAATTATTGGGGAAACTTATTGGCAGGCTGGGATGAAGGATTACATCGAAACTCACAAATTGGACAGCGTGACACCAGATGATCTTTATGAAGCACTTCAGAAAGCGATCGCAGGGAAAAACGTGATTCCGACATCTGTGACCATCAAACAACTCATGGAAAGCTGGACAAATGTCCCTGGATATCCTGTACTCAATGTGAGACGCTTGTATAAAACAGGTGAAGTCATCATCTCACAGGATCGCTTCCTAGCTGATAAGCGATTACCAACAGATCACATTTGGAACATTCCATACAACTACATTGATCAGGGTATTGCGAATGACGTTGATGAGCAGATTCATTGGTTGACCTCGAGAGCAGATAAGATCTTCACCAATACACCCGAGGACCAATGGATCATTTTCAATCGAGAGCAAATGGGTTACTATCGTGTAAACTACGATGAGCGGAATTGGAATCTTATCTTACAAACCCTTCTGACAAACCACAGAACGATTCATCGGGCAAACCGAGCGCAATTGTTGGATGATGCTTTCAATTTAGCTCGAGCTGATTTGCTCGACATGTCTCTTGTGTTGAAAATGATGCGGTACTTGAAGCATGAGACGGATTACGTACCTTGGGCAGCGGCAAACAATGTTCTCAACTACTTGTACGCTAAACTTCGAGGTACTCCTTCACATTCTGCCTTTGTTAACTTTGTAACAGAAATCGTCTCAGAAGTTTACAAGGATTTCAGTGTTGCCCAGGTATCTGAGGACGAATCTACTCTCCACAAATATCTTCGACAAACAATCACTCATTGGGCTTGTCTAGTTGGCCATCAGGGTTGTCTTGATGAAACCTACGAAGCTTTGAAGCGAGAAGTCAATGATCACATCTTAGTGCATCCGGATGTGGCCTCCGTAGTATATTGCCATGGATTGCGAGATGGATCCTACGAAGAGCTCTCATACCTACTGCCCAAATTCACGACTTCCAAGAACCAAGCTCAACGTTCCGATCTGATACAGGCGATTGGTTGTTCCAAAGACAAACAAAGCATCAGTGCCGTATTAACTGTGCTACAGCTTCCGAGTGTTGAATATTTATCAACCGAGCGAGCACAATTCATCGATGCCATCGTTGCTCGAAGTCAGGAAGGAGTCGAAGCTCTTATCGAATACAACTTGAGCACGAATCCTACAGGATTGTTGAAGTATGATTTTCTATTGAAACATGTTTTAGTATTTGAAAAATCTTAAGCATTCGTTTATTTTCAGTGTTCTTGGACAAGGAACCTTCAACAGCATGATTATCAAGATAGGTTCACGAGTCAATAATCCAACTGAGAGAGGCCATCTGGAGCAACTACTTGAAGCTTTGGGTGGCGTTATTTCGGAAGAAACTTCCAATGAAGCTCGTTCACGTGCCAATCAGAATGCCGATTGGTTCAACACACTGGAGGGTTTGGTCACCGTCGAATATCTTGAACAGTTTGCTATTTGAATGTAAGCTTTAAGAAAAGTCGTTAATAAATTCTGGTTATTTTCTTCAATATACGCAGTTGGTGTATCATTAAGAAACAATTCCTAAAAAAAATTGAGAATTTAAAACATTTCAAATGTAACAGTATGAAACACTTTCACGCCTGCAAAAAAAAACCTCTTGACAGATTGTTACGAAATTTTTAACAACAGTTGCAACAGTTCTTACGCCGCTGACATCATCACCGCCCAGTGATTAGGTCAAGAGATAGGCGAGAAAAATTAATAACAAGGAAACTAAGGAGTGTATTTGAAAAAAAAAAACGCCACACCTTTTTTCTGAATAACTTTTGAATGGATGGATGGAATTTGATGAAATTTTCAGTGAAGCTTCCTAGTAATGAAATTTATACATGTGTAAAATTTGGTGACAATCTGTCAAGTGGTTTTAAGATATGTAGTGTCCAATACTGAGGCTCATTGATAATTTTTTTTGGGCATGATCGAGAAAAATCCAGGAAAGTCCCAATGGGAGACCTAAACCAGCTGAAAATCAACTATTCGACCAAAGTTCACATCGTTAAGAAGTCCACAAGGATTCAATTGTGAGCTAAAAGTTGAATAAGAGTGAGAATGATTGATTCCATTAATCCGCTTAATCCGACTAATAAACAGGGTTGACTTCATTTCTTCAAGGTAGAAAAGCTGCGCACCGGTAAAAATAAACAAAATACGGTGGTCAAATCGTGCGCAAAATATTTGGACTGCTAGCACTGATCACACTGACATGACACTTAGAACAGAAATTCAACCATTTTCTGTGTAATTTATTTTGTCAGATTTGTAGGTTCGCAATACCGACGGCAAATGGCGAACCTGAAAAATCTGACAAAAAATGCCCTGTAGGAAAAATGTACCCGTTTAGCCCGATTTTATCGTAGAAATTGCCTGTTTTTTTTTTTAAAGTTGGGTGGCATTTTCTAACTGGGATAGCATTTCTTCAAATCGATCGATGCGCACTCTGGAATCGACATTGCGTACTGTTGGAAAAACTATCCAGAAAACGAAATCGAATGTCCAGTCAGTATGGTCAGTGCTGCTAGTGGGAGATATTCTGAACAATTTGGTAATGGACAGCAAAACGAACTATTTAGCGGTCACTTGACAGGTTACCAGCCAACAACTTTTAGTTGACATGTTTTGCCTGTATTTTGCAGAGATAAACCAGGAGAATAAATTGAAAAAAATGATGGGCCTTATTCTGCGAGGCGAATGAAGTGACTCGGAGTCACATTAGTCGTAGTCACGTGACTATAGTCGGGGTATTCTGAGAGGCGACTCACTCCAGGTGACTAGTTCATCGCCTCTGGGGCTTGATGTTCATTTTGATGTTCCAGAAGAATGAACCAGTTTCATCGGGTTCACCATGCGAACTGTCAAACATGTAAGGAACATTCAAAGAAGGTAGTGTGATATTCAATTTCTTGGATGACGTCACAATCATGAAGAGCTTGAAAATAAAGCTTTTAATTTTTATGTAACCAAACCAAATGCAGACTTAAATAAATCTAACCAATCTTTTTCAAATATGCTGTAAGTTCCTAAGCAAAATTCTAGTTCTAGTTCATGCTGAGAATTGGGATTTGCATTTTTGTACGTGTTAAAATTTCAAATTAGGAATAAAATTGTAGAATCAAAATGTTAAATAAATAGATAATTCCAATTTCAGAGATCAAATTAGAATTGAAAACTGATATCCAAAATTTCATTCTATATTAATGATTGTCAGATAAATTTAGTTTTTGTTGAAATCCGTGTAAATTCAAAATTAAGAACCTTTAAAAAAACATATTTCAAATTAAATGTTAAAATTTCATATAAACATTCTTTTAAAGATTCATAATTTAGATTTCTAGACTTCAAAATCCGTTTCAAACCAGGGTGTCAGATTTCATTTCACATGTATTTCAGATTCAGTTTTCAAAGTTCAGATTCTTTTGTATTTGGAATCAAAAGTTCAGTTTAGTTTTCCTAATCTAGATAAGTCTTTCGCTTTTTGGAAAATTTTTAGAAAATTCGCCATTGTTAGTTTAAATAGAAATACCGTTTTATTTTCATGATTGCGACTGCTTTATTTAAAATGTTTTTGTTTTCAGTTGATACCAACAAAATATGCTATTTGAGCAAAATTGAAGTTTAGTTTTCATGGAATCAGGATAAAGATATGCAAAATCGTTTGGCATTATTATCACAAATTTGATTATTATTGATTAAAGACCCTTTAACAATTGTCAATTGTCAACACAAATTTGATGATTTTTTAACTCTTACAAAACAAAGATTTAAGATTTACTTTCATATATTTCAGATTCAGGTTTCAAATTGTATATACTTTATTTGCAATTAAGTTAAAAAAGTACAATTCAAGAATTTTGATTTGAATAGGACATCGTTTCTTTCAAACCGATTCTTATTTAGAACCATGAAACTAAATGGAGAAAACGTGCTTCAAATTATTTGTTTTGTTTAATAACTTTTAAATAAATATTAGATATCTATCACCTGTTTGTTTTTATTTTTTAATATTTTCTTTTTAACTCCGAATGAGCCAATGATTTAGGTACAATTGTTTTAAGTTAAAGTTACTTATTTCCCTTAAAATAATCTAGTATCCAGTGACCAAGATATGTTTATCATAAGCTTCGAATTCATTCTATTATTAAAATATATGAGCGCTGCAAGTAAACTAATCTGTTGAAAAACAATAACTGAACATGGTTTTTTTAAATATTTTTTATGTAGGGTTTGAATTTAAATAAAAAGTTCAAATATTTTTCTCAAACTTGTTTAAATTTGTTTTTTTTTTTAAATTATAGTAAAACAAATCAAATCGTGTAAAAGTTTCATGCTGTTGAATCGAGTTTCACAAACAATTCCAGCAATTAATCCAGCAATTATTTGGTTATTACTTTAAAAAGCTATTATTCAATTTAAAAAAATCATACATAACAATATGTGCATGACTGATTTTATTAAAGCTTGCTAATTTTTCAAACTACTAATACATATGCAAACACAAATATTGCGTACCTGAAAATTCGAATAATTTTCTTGGATTGACATTTCGTTGAAGTTCATCCGAAATGACTTTTGCCCAATGTCCGTACATAATCAGGTGATGCAAATCAGTTTTTTTTCATGCACAATTTTGCACACTTGCTTTAAAATTTTTAGTGTAAACACATTGTGATTTGTTTGCTAAGTATTTTATTTTGTGTTTGAATCTAGCTCAAGTACTTAAATCAGCATGAAAAGATGATTTTTAGTTTCCAACTAAATATGCACATAATTATGCTTCACCTTCCTTGATATTTCAATGGTTTTTGCCGCTCTGTTCATTCGCTAGCTACAAAATGATTCATCTTGTAGCTTGCGGATGAATACAGAGTTAAAATTTAACCAAATAAAAATAAACATTGAACGCTGCGAATAGGTAATTTCTGTTGAATTGAATTTCCATTTGTAATATTAATGTGTTCGATTCATTTCAGACTAATTTTCTCTCAGCTACTGCACCAGAGCAAAATGCAGACGTCTATGGCCGTGACGACGGAAACGGGCACCACGGCTCCGAAACTTCAACTGGGCCGAACACAGGAGACTTCCGGGTGCTGCCGGACAACAGAACAAGAGTGAGAAACCGGAATGGAACCAGCTCGTTTCGGAGCACCAGTAGGCTGAAGCAAACTTTTCCGGCTCAAAAATTAAAAATGCCTTGTAAAGTGGGTAGTGTTGTGGTTTTAAAAAAAGTAATAAGAAAATAAAAAAAATCTAAAATATGAATCCGAACATTTTTTAAAAAATAAATTGCTATTTGTGTGCGTGAAAAATCAGAATTTCTGATTTAAATTTCAGAGTTAAAAAACTATTTCAAGCCAAAAATCGTAATATCCTAAATTTACAAAGTTTTGAAAGTTTTTAAAAACTTAGATTCTGGACAGCAGAACTGAGAACTTTTGTATGCATAAAAGGGGTTTTTTTAAAAGTTGCATTTAAAATTTTTTCCATTATAATTGAACCAAATTTCTAAGAATACCTTCGTTGTACATTTTTTGGATCATTTTTCATCTTTACTGTCGTGTATTTTCATTGAAATTATGTAAATTTAGAGGATCTTTTTTTTTTCCTACCGAGTCACTTGCAATATAGGTTACGACTCCAAAAGTCACTTGCCACCGACTTGAGTCACGCCATTCGCCTCTGAGAATACGGTGACAGTAAAAAAAGTTCATTCAAGTCACCTAAAGTTCATTCAAGTCACGGCATTCGCCTGCTAGAATACGGTGACTCTCAAAATCTAAGTCACTTCACGTCACTCGCCTCGCAGAATAAGCCCCGATGTCTAGTACTTGAGGAGACTAACGATCTGTGGAAACTGCAAATTAGTCAGTGTGTCATAAGGATTGACATGATGAATGGCTAAATATACAAAGATGACTGCCTCTAAATGCGACCGTTTTCCCTGAAAAGCTCTTCGATAGGTCCCACAAAGTTTATACTCTGTTTTATCTGGTTATATCTGGTATCGTGCCATTAAAAACTTTGGCGGAGTGAAAAAATTCAAATATCTTGATTTTATGCCGAAGCACAACATTGAACGCTATCTCAAAAACCATTTGACAGAACATCACAAAAATTTGTCGCTACGCTGAGAATTTCATCAATTTTAATCTATACATTAAATAGTTTTTTGCAAAACAAAGAGTTGCATTTATTTCGAATACACTCCTTATTTAGACCATTTCTGATGAAAGATGTCGTTAGCAAAGGTGCTCATAACAAACTGCGCTTAAGTTTTATGTAGGCTATCAAGTACGAGAACGTGCCCTGAATTAAATAATTTCCTTATAGGTTTTTTAGTGAAAAGATAGAGCTTTCTCTTTACAATGTTGTATTCGACAGTTTTGAGCAACATTGTCTATAAAGGCAGTAAAAATCATGAGGCTTACCGTATGCGCGCTATGATTTTAATATGCGACTTTTTTACGACACAATCCAGAAACGGTAGTTAAAAAATTCAAAACTTTTATTTTTCGTCATATTCTTGGGATTCAAAATCCAGGGCATGCGTTTCAAATGTTTATACGGCTAAAATTTTTCATATATCTAAATGTTTAAAATGATTTTAGTTCATTTGGCATCCTGCTTAAACAAGTTTTCTGAACTTCTTTTTACCTTGAGATCTAAGTGGATTATAGCGAATCTTTACTTTAACTTAAGGTAGTTTTAGCACTGACCATACTGACTGGACACTCGATTTCGTTTTCTGGATAATTTTTCCAATAGTGCACAATGTCGATTCCAGAGTGCGCATCGATCGATTTGAAGGAAATACCACCCAATTTAAAAAAAAAACAGGCAATTTCTACGATAAAATCGGGCTAAACAGGTACATTTTTCCTACAGGGCATTTTTTGCCAAATTTTTCAGGTTCGCCACCTGCCGTCGGTATTGCGAACCTGTAAAATCTGACAAAAAAATAATAGACAGGAAATGATTGAATTTCTGTTCTAAGTGTCATGTCAGTGTGATCAGTGGTTTTAGTTGCTTTTAATCATCTCATGCCAACAAACGAATAAGCTTAAGTGAAATCCGGGTGTCCTGAAACAATTAAGTTGAGAAGTTCTGCAAAAATCAGATTTTTTTTCTCTCTTAAAGGGTGGAACGACGAAAAATTGCTAGAAAATTTATGTTTCGAGTATGTTTAGGATTTTTTATTAAGACTTTTAAATTTGTTTGTCATTTTGCAGTATTCAATATTTGGTAAGATCTTCTGCGGCGGAAAAAAACGGGTTCGTCGTTTGTAGCAAATTTAACATTTTTGCTTTCTTATTATGCGACAGAGTACAAATTCTTGATGCGCGTCCAGAATTTTTAAACGCCCCTTTTTTCTTGAGCGGGGGCTAATTTAAAAACTGAAGAGTGTGCGCCAAAAACAAAGTAGGCACTTCATTCTGCACACCCATGCCAACAAGAAGTAGATTTCATTCATTTGAAAGTTAAACACGTTTTTGGCCGTTACACCCTTTAATAATAAATCAGTTGCAATTTATCATTAAACAATACAACAAATACTATCGCTTTTGAATCTCCTGAATACAAAAACTTGACCTAGGAACGCTCAAGAAAGCGCCAACTTAATAATCCACTACTGTGTTATCAGAATGATAACTCGTATTCATAGATAAGTGTTCATTTAACTACATCTGGTAGCCATCCGAAAACTCCTCAGTCATATGTATTTCAATAATTAAAATCGACCTCAGATAAAGAAAGTGTCACACTGATTAACTGATAGTGTGGTGCGTGATACGGAGGCTTGAAACCTTCAAGCTGCAAATGGCACGGACTTCTGTCAAGACATTTCTAAAAAAACAGGCATGACAAACTTACTCAATAACAATGCAGCTTTATCTATCGGGGACTGATAGCCAGTATCACCCTGCGACATCCGACGAACGGCCAAGAGCTTCGATTGCCGTTAAATAAGCAAATCTCTGCAGCCTAAGCGTATAACGAAACCAGTCATTGTCCGGGAACAATGATCCGACGGCTGCAGGTCGTCATCGTTTTGGCTTTGGTTGCCACTCAAGTGGAACTGGCTAGAAGTTCTTTTCCCGTAGAAGTGCCGAACGAAAGAAGTGCCAAGGTTGTTGACCTTTCTGAAGAAGTTGATGAAAGTTTTCGTCTGCCGAAGGATACAGTCCCAGTGCACTACTATCTGCATCTACGCACAGCTGTCCACGACGATGGAAACCCTAATTTCGAGGGTAATCTAGAATTGCATCTGGACGTGGTTGAACCTACCAGTAGAATCATTCTTCTGAATCGTGGCCTGACCATTACTGCGGCAACGTTGGTCAAAGAAGCGGAAGACGAAGTATTGGAACCATCTCTACACTATGATGAAAGAACCGAGAAACAAGTGTTTCAATTCGATTCTACATTAGAACCCGGAAGATACATTCTGCACGTAGATTACACCGGTCGGTTGCAGACATCTACCAATTCCGGATTTTTCCGAAAATATTACCGTGATGAGCAAAATGTTCGGCGCTATCTAGCATCTACTCAGTTCGAACCGACACGTGCTCGAATGGCTTTCCCGTGTTACGACGAACCGGCTTTCAAGGCGGCCTTCACCGTATCAATAACTCATCACAAAAGTTATAGTGCCGTTTCTAACATGCCCCAGGATGGTGACCTCGTTGTGGATGAAAGTGATCCGGAGTATGTCACAACCGTTTTCCAGACCACAGCCAAAATGTCCTCATACCTTTTAGCGTTTGTTGTCTCAGATTTTGAGACGCGAACTCTCGCAGGCCAACTCATACACGCTCGACCAAACGCCATCGATGAAACAGAATTCGCTCTCAACTCGGGCGTTAAAACTCTGGAGCAGCTAAGTTCTTACTACGGTGTTCCGTACAACAAGTACATGCCGAAAATCGCTCAGATTGCTGTTCTGGAGCGATGGAAAATTGGGGTTTGGTTACCTATGGGTATGTATCATCAATCATTTGATAGCATACATGATTCTCATCTGATAATTTTTCTTCCTCCAGAGAATCGGCTCTACTGTTCGATCCAGCGGTGAATACCTATCACAACAAAAGAGGAATAGCAACGGTGATAGGTCACGCAGAGATGCCATTCTCTACCGAGAAAAACGGAGAACGGAGAAAAAAACACCCCCGTGCGATAGTTGCAAATCACCCGGGTGAGATTTTTCGATCCTCTCCACACATTATTCGCACCCCGGTTTCGAAAGCCACACACACCCAAGTTCAATAGCTCCGGCGTGCGACGATTTGTCACTGTAGAGCACCCCAGTGAAAACACAGAACCGACTAGTTGAAGCCACCAAAAGGCAAAGACAAAAACAAACACGACGGTGTGCATAATAATAGCATCAACAAACGATAAATGTTTCGGGCGAGTGGTTCAGCTTCGTATGTGTTGGTAAACGCAACAAGCCAAGCCAGCTGCCGTCGCTGTCGCTCTCCTTGGTGAAAACATTTTTTCACTGTAGTGTGTGTTAGCTCTGCCGTGTTGATTTACAGATTCTCTACAGAGGTTCGGCTAAAAATCTCTGCGGTGCGTTTCAGAGAATCTCTACCGAGAATCGAAAACCGAGCACATCGGTGATTCTCGTTAGAGAAATTGCAAGCCTGAGGTCACGAATACGCTCATCAGTGGTTCGGTAATCTTGTTACCTGCGATTGGTGGGGACACATTTGGTTGAACGAAGGTTTCGCCACTCTGTACGGCTATTACGGAGCGGATTTGGCATATCCCGGGGAACAGTACATGGATTTCTTCCAGCTGGATGTTTTACAGCTGGCCCTGGCAGCTGACTCGAGTGAATCGACGCGGCCAATGAACTGGGACGCAGCTACGCCGACCGAGATATCGGGACTGTTCGACCGAATCGCTTACGAAAAATGTAATCATTCATTATAAAATCCGTTTCTCAAAAGGAGACTAATTTCCATTCGATTTTTTTTTCCAACAGCCGGAAGTGTGCTGAATATGTTCCGCGTGGTGTTCGGTGACACGACCTGGAGGGCTGGTTTGAAGAACTATTTAGAAAATCGTCAACTATCGACTGGACTGCCTGATGATTTGTACGGCGGCCTGCAGGACACCCAGTTGATTTACCTCCCCAATTCGTTGACGGTGAAGGACGTGATGGAGTCTTGGACCAGCGTTGCCGGTTATCCGGTCTTGAACGTTCGTCGATTGTATGACAAGCGAGAAGTGGTGATTTCGCAGGACAGATTCTGGTCAGATAGGAGACTGCCCAATGACCATGTCTGGTACATTCCATACAATGTGGCAAATCAGCGGGATGAAGATTTTACATTGAACGAGTTCCAGTGGTTGACTACCAAAGCTGCCCGGATTCCGCTTAACGTTGATGAAGAACAATGGATAATTTTCAATCGGCAACAGGTGGGATTTTATCGGGTGAACTACGACCCTCAGAACTGGGAGTTGATTATTAAGGCTCTGATCGCAAATGCTCAAACCATTCATCCCTTCAACCGGGCTCAGTTAATCGATGATGCGTTTAACCTGGCTAAAGCCGATTTGTTGGACTTCAGCATCGTTCTGCGTTTGATAACCTCTTTGAAGCATGACACAGACTACATACCATGGGCTGCAGCCAATAACGTGTTAAATTACGTGCACAAAAAGCTGCTCGGAACAGCTCATCAATCTTCGTTCGAACGGTACGTAACCAGTTTGATTGATGTTGTGTACGATGAGCTGCATATTGACTCGGTTAGTTCGGATGAGACGTTGACGCAGAAATATTTGAAGCAACTTATTTCCACCTGGAGCTGCCGCATAGGGTATAAGGATTGCCAAGAAAAATCTAAGAACCTACTAAACACAGCGATACGAACCAATGTTGGCATTCACCCAGATATTGCCTCAGTGATTTACTGCCATGGATTACAGCACTCCACTGATGAAGAGTTCCGATGGTTGTACGATCGTATGGCCAACTCCAAAAATACTAACGAGCGAAATCAGCTACTCGGTTCCTTAGCATGTTCCAAGAATACCGATCACCTGAAAGCGCTGTTAACATCTTCAATCGGAACAGTTCCAGAGATTCAGTACTACGAAAGCAAACGGCTTTATATTCTTCAAGTAGTATATTCGGCCGGCAGAACCGGAGTTGATGCGCTGTTACAGTTCCTCGACAACTGGGACATGGCTGAGGATTACATCTACTGGATGGAACAATCTACATTCAATCTTGCGATCCGTGCTATCGCTGAGCGAACGAATACGCCGGAAGAATTGGGTCGATTGGAGCATTTGTTCGAGACGGTGGGAGATTTGGCACCAGCTGATGTAGTCGATCAAGCTTTGACCACGGTCAGCCAGAACTTTGATTGGTTCAATAGTCTGGAAGGGTTGATTGTGATTGACTTCCTTGAAAATTACAGCTACTCAGAAGCCTAAAATCAATGTGTAAATAAACGAAATTGATTGTAAATAAAAACGTCGATTGATTGATAATTTTACGAATCCGGTTGAATGACATTGTCTTGAAAATATGCAGATATAGTGTATCTTATCTTTGCCTGCGTAGGTCTGCAAACTTTAGCAATAAAAAGCCGTTAACGAGCGCTTAGACGTTTAGTTCACTTCTCGCTGTTTAGTGTAATCCATCTCAGGAAAATGAACCTGAGTATCAGTTTATTGAGTGTTTTACTGGTTTCTGCGGTTTGGGCAGATCGTCCACAATGGCGGAAAATTGACGGAGATCTTGCTCAAGAGCCTGAAATTCAACCTCTTCAGGAAGTAGACGAGTCATACAGACTACCCAATGTCGCCGTGCCTTCACACTACAATCTAAATCTCAGGACGTCTATTCATGTGAACAATCGAGAGTTTCAGGGAATCGTAGAGATTTTCTTTGACCTTCTGCAGAACAGCGACAAAGTGACTGTCCACAATAGGCAACTTTCAATCTCGAGTGTGAGTCTGTTTTCCGTAGTCGGGGGACAGAACCTAGTTGATGTTGCAGTAATGTCATTTGAAACTGATGCTCGTACAGAGCATTTGACTATTCAAAGTGAAAACCTTCTCCAACAAGGTAGTTACATGGTGAGGATTCAGTTCACTGGCAGGTTGCAGAACAACAATAATCAAGGATTCTTCGCGTCGTCCTATCTGGATAATGATGGCCAAACACACTATATTGCTTCAAACAAATTCGAACCACATCACGCCAGATCGGCTTTCCCTTGTTTTGATGAACCGAAGTTGAAGGCCTCTTTCTCCTTGTCTCTAACGCACCACAAAGATTACCACTCTGTGGCCAATATGCCCCAGGACGGTATGCTATTGGCAGACTCGCAGGACCCAGATTTTGTAGTGACCCGATTCCAACGATCGACTGTGATGTCGACCTATCTGGTAGCTTTCGCCGTAACTAACTTCGCCATTCGTACCAAAGGTGCTCAAACAGTTTACGCTAGACCGAATGTGTTCGAGGAGACGGAATATCCACTGGACGCCGGTATCGACATATTGAATGCGTTGGGAGATTATCTGGGTATTTCTTACATCAACCATATGCCTAAAATGACCCAGATTGCGATTCCAGACCGCGGCACAGGTGCAATGGAAAACTGGGGTCTCGTCGCTTACGGGTAAGTAGAGGTTCACATAATACGTTCTATGTTTAGGAAACAATAATGAACGTAGTTATCAAATTTTTGTTGAAAACAAATCAAACGCCAGCCCAGTCTAAATCATCTTGATATCAGCCTGTTAAAGTATTTTAACGGTTTTTCTGTTGATAAGGTTGATTACGAAACCATGATGACCTGCTATATGCATCTATTGTATCTATTCCTTGATAACATTGGTCCCGTTATCTCGTTTCGTTCTAGTGAACCCGTTCTGCTATTCAACCCGGCTATCAATTCTTATCGCACCAAGAAATCGGTCACAACCATTATTGCCCACGAATACGCCCATCAGTGGTTCGGTAATCTTGTCAGCCCAGATTGGTGGACGTATATTTGGCTCAATGAGGGATTTGCTACTGTTTACGAATATTTGGCGGCGACCTTGGCCTACCCAGAAAACGACTATTGGGCCCTTTGGAACGTCGAAGTCATCCACAGCGCCTTTGCAGCCGATGCTCGGGAAACGGTGCGTCCGATGAACTGGAATGCCGGCAGTCCGAATGAAATCGCAGGCTTGTTTGATACCGTAGCGTACGATAAGTGTATGTTGAATTCATTTAAAATTTCATAATTGTTTACTTTGAACTCATTCAAACATTTTAGCGGGAAGCGTTTTGAACATGTTCCGCGAAGTAATGGGGGATGCAAATTGGCGATTAGGACTCACTGATTACTTAAATCGACGAAAACTAAACGTGGCTACAGATGCTCATCTCTACGAAGGATTGCAGGTCGCTTTGAACGCACAGGACATAATTCAAAGCGCTTTGTCTATTCAGCAGCTGATGGAATCATGGACCAATGCTCCTGGTTTTCCTCTTCTAACGGTACGCCGTGATTATCAAAACGGTGTCGTCTATTTGTCCCAAGAAAGGTTCCTCAGCGACCGTGTACTGCCAAATACTCATGTCTACCACATCCCATACAACTACGCTACGAAATCGAATGCTGATTTCAGCACTCAGAAGTTCGACTGGCTTTCAAGCAAAGCAGAAAAAATATCTACTACTGCTTCTGCAGACGATTGGATCATTTTCAACAACCAACAAACTGGATACTATCGAGTAAACTACGATCTTCAGAATTGGAAGCTCATCATTAACGCTCTACTGGATAATCCTGAAGCAATTCATGTTCAAAATCGTGCTCAGCTCATTAACGATGCCTTCAACTTGGCCCGAGCTGATCGTCTAGATATGGCCCTTGCTTTGGAACTACTGACCTACCTCAAAAAAGAAAACACTTATCCCCCTTGGGCAGCCGCCAGTACTGTCCTGACCTACTTCAACAACAAATTCCGAGGAACTCCCTACTATGAACCTTTTGTTAACTTTGCCCGAGAGATTCTCACACCAATCTATGCAACACTTCCGATTGATTCCGTCCCACAAGGCGAAACGATGCTACAGAAATACCTGAAGCAAACTATCTCTACCTGGGCATGTCGAGTTGGCGTTCAAGATTGTCTCAACAGAGCAGCTCGAGTAGTCTCACAAGCTGTATCCGACAAAAAACCAGCCCATCCAGATATCTCAACAACCATGTATTGTTTCGGCTTACAAAATGCAGGAGAAGCAGAGTACGTTTGGATATATGAATGGCTGCTAGCATCCAAGAATCAAGCCGAACGTGCAGTATTGATCGATGCGATGGGATGCTCTCAGAACAAAGAATTCCTTATCGCGTTCCTCGAGACCTCGATCTTAGGAGGATTTAATTTCTTGGAAACGGAACGCACTCGAATCGTAATGTCCGTCTACGCCGGCAGCCGTATTGGAGTCGACGCACTAATCGAGTTCCTGATGATGGAAGATGCATTGGTTGATGAGTTCATTAGCCGATTGGGTCAGAACACGCTGAACAACGCCATCGCAAACATTGCAGTTCGTACCAATAACGGCGCTGAGCTTACTCAACTAGAGACACTGTTGGCCAGGTTGGGATCGAAGGTGAGTGCTGCTACTGCAACTTCAGCTCGGAATACTGTGGCCAATAACTTCGCTTGGTTCACGACCTTCGAAGGATTGGTTTCGGTGGAGTTTTACGAACGCTTTTCCAACTGAGATAGCTTGACATAAATATGGCTTATTATAATCAGATGTGTTCAATGTGAATTTATTTAAAATCAAAAATAAAATAAATGTTTTGTTTTCGTTAGCCAACATTCGGTTGAAGAAAATGCTTCCAAACGGCATCTACTCTTCGCGGAATTGCCTCTGAGACCTTCACTATTCGGTTCAAAATTATTTCCCCCAAATGTTCAACGCTGCTCTCAAATTTCACGGAATAGTTTGTAAGTACTGCAGCACATAATTTTCAGTTTTTTTTTCTGAATATGGAACCTTTAACTACAAGTCTGACAGCGATAGTCCCAAGTTCAAGAACTTGTTTAGTTTTTCGACACATTCCACTTTATTAAATACCTTTATTTCCCATTTCAACTTCAGAAACTTGAGCTTAGGTTCTACCGAGTTCCGAACTTTTACATTTTAGAGAGTATCAAATGCTTATGCGTCAGTCTTGGTATGATAATGAGCAATACTGCACTCATCATCTTACATCAGAATATTTTTTGCAGAATGACCGAAAATAAATCGATATAGGATTACCAACCTCATGGAGGTATAACCAATAAATACTTAGTGCATTCTAAGAAAACACTAATTGTAGACACTGTTTTATAACAGTACAGGCAGACTTCTAAATTTAAAATCTGAGATCTTGGAACACAATTCATATTTCCTTGTGATATTGATTTTTAACTGAAAAAACCTGCAAATCCATCGCCATGCAGCTCGGACGGTAACACACAACTGGGAATTGGTCAACAATCTAGGGGTGTCGATCATTACTGATTTTCATGAAATCTTCAACCATAAAAGTGAACTTGAATTATGGACCGATAAGTTCATTGATAACTTTATTAACCCGATTGTCCTGTATTGTCTTAGAAATGCGAGATACACCGTATCTTATCTTGCACCTCGCAGGTCTGTAGAAAATTTTAGCAATATAAAGCCGTTAACGAGAGTTTTAGAAGCTTTAGTTCAACTTTTGCCGTCTATGGCAAACCACCTTGAGAAAATGGGCCTGAGAAAATTTCTGTTTTGTGCTTTACTATTTAGTGTAGTTTGGGCAGATCGTCCACAATGGCGGAAAATTGATGGAGACCTAGCACCAGAGGTTCCAATACAACCTCTTCAAGAAATCGACGAGTCATACTTGCTACCGAGAAGTGCCGTGCCTTCACACTACAATCTGAACATCAAGACATCCATTCACGAAAATAACCGAGAATTTCAGGGAAACGTGGAAATTTTCTTTGAACTTCTGCAGAGCAGCGACAAAGTGATTGTTCATAACCGTCAGCTTTCGATCTGGAATGTGAGGCTCTTTTCTGTGGTTGGTGAACAAAATTTAGTTGAGCTAGGTTTACCAGCATTCGAAACTGATACCCGCACAGAGCATTTGATTATTCAAAGCGAAAGCTTACTCGAACCTGGTAGCTACATGGTGAGGATTCAGTACACAGGAAGGTTGCAGAACAATAATAATGTAGGATTCTACGCTTCATCGTATGTGGATAACGACGGCAACAGGCACTACATTGCTTCAACCAAACTCGAATCTACCAATGCAAGAATGGCTTTCCCTTGTTTCGATGAACCCCAGCTGAAGGCTTCTTTCTCGATTGCTTTAATCCACCACAAAGATTACCATGCAGTGGCTAATATGCCCCAAGAAGGTAATCTAGAGGTAGATACAATGGATCCAGATTATGTAGTCACGCGGTTCCAAAAATCGACTGTAATGTCGACTTTCCTAGTGGCATTTGCTGTTACCAATTTCGCCATTCGTACCAGAGGTACTCAAACGGTTTATGCTAGACCGAATGTATTCGAGGAGACAGAATATCCACTGGACGCCGGTATCGACATTCTGGAAGCTTTGGGCGATTATCTGGGTATTCCGTACATCAGTCATATGCCCAAAATGACTCAGATTGCCATTCCAGATCGTACCTCGAGTGCTATGGAAAACTGGGGTCTCGTTTCTTACGGGTATGTGCTGAATAAATATGCCCAATCACCCAAAAAAAACCTTGATACATCTCGAGTGAAAGATTCCATCAGCGGTTCTGTTCATAAATAAACTGCGATGACTTGTTATATACATCTATTGTAACCTACCTTATCTATTTTCGTTTCAGTGAACCCGTTCTGCTGTTCAATCCAGCTATCAATTCTTATCGCACCAAGAAATCGGTCACAACCATTATTGCCCACGAGTTCGCCCATCAGTGGTTCGGTAATCTTGTTACGCCGGAATGGTGGACATACGTATGGCTTAAGGAGGGATTCGCTACTGTTTACGAATATTTGGCGGCAACCTTGGCCTACCCGGAAAACGACTATTGGGCCCTTTGGAACGTCGAAGTCATTCATAACGCGTTTGCAGCCGATGCTCGGGAAACGGTACGTCCGATGAATTGGAATGCCGGCAGCCCAAATGAAATCGCAGGCCTTTTCGATACCGTAGCGTACGATAAAGGTATAACAATGACTTAAATTCTTATTCAAAATCCAATACTTATCTCTAATGTGACACCAACATTCTAGCGGGAAGCGTTTTGAACATGTTCCGCGAAGTGGTGGGAGATGAAAACTTCCGTGTTGGACTTTCCGATTACTTCAACCAAGCAAAGCTTGGCGTGGCTACAGATATTCATCTTTATCAGGGATTGCAACTCGCTTTGAACGGACAGGATATCCTCTCAACAACTTCATCTATCCAGCAGCTGATGGAATCATGGACCAATGCTCCTGGTTTTCCTCTTCTAACGGTACGCCGTGATTATCAAAACGGTGTCGTCTATTTGTCCCAAGAAAGGTTCCTCAGCGACCGTGTACTGCCAAATACTCATGTCTACCACATCCCATACAACTACGCTACGAAATCGAATGCTGATTTCAGTACTCAGAAGTTCGACTGGCTTTCAAGCAAAGCTGAAAAAATATCTACTACTGCGTCTGCAGAAGATTGGATCATTTTCAACAACAAACAAACTGGATACTATCGAGTGAACTACGATCTTCAGAATTGGAAGCTCATCCTCAACACTCTACTAGATAATCCTGAAACAATTCATGTTCAAAATCGTGCTCAGCTCATTAACGATGCCTACAACTTGGCCCGAGCTGATCGTCTAGATATGGCCCTTGCTTTGGAACTACTGACCTACCTTAAAAAAGAAAACACTTATCCCCCTTGGGCAGCCGCCAGTACTGTCCTGACCTACTTCAACAACAAATTCCGAGGAACTCCCTACTATGAACATTTTGTTAATTTTGCCCGAGAGATTCTCACACCAATCTATGCAACACTTCCGATTGATTCCGTCCCACAAGGCGAAACTATGCTACAGAAATACCTGAAGCAAACTATTTCTACCTGGGCATGTCGAGTTGGCGTTCAAGATTGTCTCAACAGAGCAGCTCGAGTAGTCTCACAAGCTGTATCGGACAAAAAACCAGCCCATCCAGATATCTCAACGGCCATGTATTGTTTCGGCTTACAAAATGCGGGAGAAGCCGAGTACGTTTGGATATATGAATGGCTGCTAGCATCCAAGAATCAAGCCGAACGTGCGGTATTGATCGATGCGATGGGATGCTCTCAGAACAAAGAATTCCTCGTTTCGTTCCTCATGACCTCGATTGGAGGAGGATCCACCTTTAATTTCCTGGAAATGGAACGAACCAGAATTGTTTCATCCGTCTACACCGGTAGCCGTATCGGAGTCGATGCTCTTATCGAGTTCCTGATGATGGAAGATGCATTGGTTGATGAGTTCATTAGCCGATTGGGCCAGAACACGCTGAACAACGCCATTGCGAACATTGCAGCTCGTACCAATAACGGAGCAGAGCTCACTCAATTTGAGACCCTGTTGGCCAGGTTGGGAACGAGGGTGAGTGCTGCTACTGCAACTTCAGCTCGGAATACTGTGGCCAATAACTTCGCTTGGTTCACGACCTTAGAGGGATTGGTTTCGGTGGAGTTTTTCGAACGTTTCTAGTTGATGACAATGTCTACTAGGTGGGGCAATAGCTCTCGTGCTTTCCATTGTACAATTTGACATGAGCCCGAGGACGATGATTGTATAAATCGCTTATGAATAAATGGTTTTTTCATGAAATTTTTAATTAAACTCCTTAAGTACTAGAAAAGAACGCCTTTTGGTCCACATGTTTACGCTGGCTAGATATACATTATCGATTCTATTATAATTCTCAAGCTTTCGAAAAGATTCTTGAGGCTTTAGTTCACTCATCAGAGGGGTGTTTGAACTCGGTTGCTGTATTGGGGTTCATTTTTTAATTTTACAAACCCTGAGGTCTTAGAAACTTCGTTTTGGTTTGAAATTCATCTATGATTTTCTGCAGAATTTAAAAAAAACGTTTACATGACTTAATCTTAACTTTTAGGTTCTAAAATGAAAATTAAACATTTCCTCTTGAAAATAAACATGTTTTTTTCTTTCAACTCTCGAATCTAAGCTATCTTATTCTTTTTTCGTCTATTTATAAATTCTCTAATAGTTGCAAAAAGTGTTTATTTTTCAGCACGAGTCGTTAATTTATTCAACGAGGCTTGCCGAGTTGGATAATTATGTTAGGTGTTGAAAAAATTGAGTTTTGCAACGAGTTGCGTACACAATATTTTGCAGTACCGTAGAATACCCTTCAGAATCAAGTTTTTTAACATGAAGAGACAGGTTGTAATTTTTTCTTTTCAAATAAAAACAGTGTCTAAAAGTAGCAATTTTTGACGCTCTTTAGAAAACTGTATCGAAAAGTACTGCGTTTCGACATAGTTTTTTTTTTTTGGTAGGAAAAGCAGGCCTTTTAAAAACCAAATTTCGTAACGAAAAACAAATTTTTTAGAACGGATATTTTTTCTTAAAAATTGTTTAGGCCATTTACTTTTTGGTAGAAGTTTTTGGGGGCCGAGCGACATTTTAGTAGGTACGGTTTTTTTAAATATAGTTTATTAGGCCATTTACTTTTTAGTAGTTTTTAAGGGCCGAGGGTCAGGTGCTATCTTAAGCATAGGGGAAGGCTGGAAGGAAGGAGTAGAGAGAGGAGGGCGTTGAGATGGAATAGGGGATTTCAAAATTAACTGTTCCCTGGGGGATCCTTTTGCGTTTCCACGATCATCTGCCAATGGCCGATGATTGCGCCGATTGAGGGGTAAATCCGTTTCCGTGGAGCAGAGGCTGGTTGGAGATGAGTAGTTGGTTGAGTTGTACGCTTTTGTTGTGTTGGCCACTTCTGCTGCTGTGTTTTTTATTCTTTCTGCTTGGTTTCGGTAAGTGAAAACGGTCCAATTTAACTAGAAAGGTTTTCATAAGTTCATCTGACTCCAATTTTCGTATGACAGAAATAAATGTCCAATGTAGATTGATTTTAAGATTTGTAAAATGTTGATAGCTAATCCTCAGGCCACGAATCAGCCTTCATTTGGCGTCATGTTGATAATTAGGATATAAATTCATAAATGGCCTGGCTTCGACCAGACCGAACTGAACGCCATGAGAAAAATTTTAAATTGCAGATTTTGAAACTCATGTTATTCGTTTGCGAGACCAAAACAAGTAAATTTATTCACTAGGATGTGTTCCTTGGGTTATAAACTATTAGTTCTGGGTTATAAGTTTTATAGATTTCGTCCAAAGTTGAAAATATTAGTAAATTAAACTCAAGTGTCTCAGAAATCTGCTGATGGCGTTCAGTTCGATCTGGTCGAATCTCGACCAAATAATTGTTTTGTTATTAATTGTAAACTATGAAATAAATTCTTGTGCTGTCGTGGAATTTATACTAGATGATCTAATACGATCATATTACAGACTTAAAAGCTAGGTGACGAAATTAAAACTACACGGACATTGTTGAGATATTTTATTTCTCCATATAACTATAATTAACATAAGAACTAATCTTAGCTAAATGAATGCATCCTTTCTGTTCGCTACAGTTTGTTTCATTTAGTACATAATTAGGTAATTTTGTTAAATCATATGCCAGAAAAAAAACTTTCGCTTTTTAAGTTATTCTGTAGCAACAGAAGCAACTATACTAGTTTTCAACTAACCTAAACAATAAGTATCGAGGAAAGTGAAAAAAAAATCATAGCTTACATCACCATCACTTGGGAAAGACGAAACGTCACTATAAATTCAAAAACGCGATTTTGTCTGGCAAAATGGCTGCGATTCACAGTGTTTTTGTAAATTATTCAAACATATTCTTTTTATCAAAGAGGAAGTTTATCATTTTTCCATCAAGTACAAGATTGCATTATCCAATAGCTCCAAAGCACTGCTGTAGAATCTTATTTTTTAACTATTTTGTTTCTGTCTCATTCCTAGCGCGCAGGAGGTTGGGATTCCAAATCCAGAGATCATATTCAATTCGACTGCTCGTAGTCACTACCATACATATGTAGCTAGTGGATGATTTCCGGCTTCACCACTGATATGATTCGAAGTGAGGTTTTGACTGGTTGGGTTCATACTAAGGAGATGTCGTTGTTACTAGGGACAGACCGAGGAGGGGTACACGAAGAGGGGAGGGGAAGAATTTAACAAAATCAACAGTGAAATTTGTGTGTCTACGGCATTTAATTGTATAAATGCGATTTAATTGGCAAGATAATTTTGACACTTCTTGGAGCATCTGCCTATTTTCATAATTGTGCATTTTTTGTTTTGTTTTGTCTGTAATCTAGTTTAAAATGTTGTGCATTTATCAAAATGGCACCAATCTGGCCGTCGAAAGCTGCTTGTCAAGACGGTGGCTACAGGTTTTCTTTGAAATTTTAAGACGTTCCCTCGCTCATGGAAAAGCAGGGCTGCTGGTGGAGTAGTAGTTCTCGGTAGTTGGTTATCACTGTGTTTTGTTTATTTTTTTTTTTTGCTAAACTTTTCGTTATTCGTTTTCCATCAGTTGCTAAGAGCTGGAAACATAGGGTTTATGGAGGGTGATTGAATCGTATCAGTATCCTATTCTATTCCATGAGCAAATATCATGACCAGTCCGGGTTCCACCATAACGTCCTCTGACATGTGCATATTATCGCAGTGTAGCACAAGCACAGCTTGTTTTCCTGAAAAATAAAAGAGGATTATTGTTTTTGAGAACAAATTGAGGTTTGAAGATTGAAGCCATTCGTACTTATTTTTACAATGTTTCGCTCTATGGACTTTTCGCGTATCCAAAATAATAAAGTGTATTGCCCTGTTAGTGTGCCAATGGACATAAAATCCAAAATGTTAGCTTCATTTGAAAGTATGTAAATTTAAACTATTTTAAAACAATTTGTTTTAACCTTGGTGAGCCTTCAACACACTTATTTCGGTCTTGATGGCCTCGGTCAATCACGGAGCAGCAACCATTGGCGATGTGGAACTCGTTCTACTCTGAGCTACGCCTGCGATCGTGGAATTCTAAATGCATCTGTTTTATATACATATTTTATTCCAATACAGTATAGTTTGGTATAGTTTTAATGATACGTTCGTAAATCAGTCGATCGATTTGTTTGGTAGATGTCAAATCACTTTCCAAATGCTTTTGCATACGTTTGTTTGTAATTTACGAACGCCAGCATTGATAAAAAAATCACTTCGATAGAAAAAATCAATTTACGAACACGCCGTAAAAAGACGTAAGATGCGAATGCCACAAAACAAAACAAAAATTAAAAGATAACTTTTAGTATGTTTCAAATTGAATATGCATTTCGAGTTTAATGAATAAAGGTGGATGTGAGTAGTCAATCAAGCTAAGCGATATATCAATCGAAAACGCTCACTGAAGAAGGTAGGAAGTTGCTATCGAAATACCGGTATATGAACTTTTCATTTACCTTGGTTGAATTAAAACGAATCTTTCGATTGTTTTGGTACTGTTGCAATTCCGTAAAAAATGTAAATTTGTTGTCATATCTTCACATATCTACCTACATACAAAACCAACAAAATTTAATAAAAACTTAAATTGTATGACAGTTACCCAATGAACTTTTTGCAACAATATATTCTTGATGTTTCAACACAACCGCCTTATTATCGATAAATATTCATTATATTTTTCCCTGGCACAAATAATTTGTTTTTGTCATAAATTATCTTTAGAAAGAATTTATTATAAAATTTTCAGAAAAACCGACAACACAACCAAATCGTTAGAATAAGATTGGAGTAAACTTAAGAAATCTCAGCAAAATATGATTTAATAGAAGTTTTGTTTATTTTTTTTTTACTTTTTTATAATTTAGAGATAGGAAAATATTTCATCAAATAATGAAATTTACGGGTGATGTCCACCCGGAGAACTAATACAAATTTAATGCGATTACCAAATTTCCAAAGTCCATATATCATCGATCCGAATTATGATTTCCTTAGTTTTCTGATGATAACATGGATTTATTTATTTTTTAAATAAACAGTGTCAATCAATGTTCCGAAAATCAATCAAAATAAACACTCAGGATGCGTTTCCTGTTGGATACATTCTGATTGTATAATGGGATAGCGCTATGTTTAAAATCAAACAACATTTGCTGATGATCGGTTACATGTATCACTCGCTCACTGCATGAACCATTCACTCCTGATCCTAGCCCAACATGATTCGCCGTATGCATCGCTCAATGGTGAGATTCCAATTTGATGATGGTGCTGCACTGTTTTGACAGCAAACATCGTGCGAGGTGATCTGTATTTTAGCGATGAATAGAACGATGGATGATCGGATAAGTCCAGTAGTAATCAATAACAAAATCCGATCGCTGTACGTTCAGTTAAGAAGTGCAATCAGTAACATTCATTAAAAATGAGTGATTTTCGGAACACTGGGGTCAATATCTTATTGATTATTCAAAAATAGTGAACAGGCAATATGAACGACTCTTTTGGCCAACTTCTGACCTTAAATTAGATAAATAATTAAAATCAATTGCTCGTCCTTAAAAATGGCCACCGGCTACCCTTTCCAAATGGACCCTTCAAAAATCTGAAAACGTTTTTTGTCGAACTACCATGCCAAATTTCAACTTTTTAGGTCTTCAAACTGCTGAGTTAATCGTGGATAAACAAACAAACCCACAAATAATCAGATATTGCTTTTTATACAGATAGCTAGATTTAGCTTAGCTTAGCTTGATTGACTACTCACATCCACCTTTATTCATTAAACTCGAAATGCATATTCAATTTGAAACATACTAAAAGTTATCCTTTAATTTTTGTTTTGTTTTGTGGCATTCGCATCTTACGTCTTTTTAGTATATCATTAAAACTATACCAAACTGTACTGAATTGGAATAAAATATGTATATAAAACAGATGCATTTAGAATTCCACGATCGCAGACGTGGCTCAGAGTAGAACGAGTTCCACATCGCCAATGGTTGCTGCTCCGTGATTGACCGAGGCCATCAATTTTGCCCAGAGGTCAAAAGAATGGCGGCTGGGACTGGCAGCACATTCACAATGAACAAAACTGATGCTCTCTCTTTACACATCAATAAAGGCGCCGGCCACGTCCTAGTAGTCAATGGTTAGTTTGGAAAATAGAGAAAGGAATGAAAGAACGATTTTGTGCTTTAGGACCGAGCTCACCTCTGCATCCTAGCAAAACAATTTAGTTTTTGAGATTTGGGTGAAAGGAAACGATCAGGAGACACTTTTGACTAGTGTTATCGAAGGTTAGAAATCCTATAATTTTGTTAAACAAAACAATCATTACACTTTATCGATCATGTTTACAAAACTTACACGCTTTATAATAATTATAATATAGGGGAATATGCCCTATTATGCGCCACCTAAGCGAATTGCTGATTTTCTATGTATTCCACGTACAAATTGAGAAAAGTGTTTCCCACAAATGCCTATGATTTTTTATTACTCAAATTGCAATAGTTTCTTAAAAAACTTGATTTTTAAAAACCATATTAAAAGCCACAGAACAAAACTGTGTTACAAAAACGCGCCGCTGTGTATTCAATACGCGCCTAGCAGCCGAACACACCCGAGAGCAGCCGAAAACCGAAAACACACCAATACTTACAGACACTTTGACTGAAAAAAAAATCAAAATGGACTATTCAAAATTTCAAAAAAATGAAAAATAGATTTTTTGGGCTGAATTAACGCTCAAAATATAGTTTTAGACTTTTTGTTCATTTTCAATGAAAATTGGCCTTTTTGAAAAATTAATGCTATTTTCAGCCTACTACGATTGGCGCGTTATAACGAGCGCATGGGCCGTGATAGAACATACCCATAAAAAGCATACCTTAGCGAGTTCAGTATGATTTTTTAGCATTAAATCATAGTTTGGATTCTCCTCTATCAATGTGTCAGAAAATATTGTCTTATTCGTTATTCTCTGCTTGGTGACACCTTATTAAAAGTGTTTTGAAATTTAGATCGAAATGAAGAAAAACCTAAATTGTGAAATTATCACGACACAGGGGCATTTTAAGGAAAAACTCATACTTGCCATGACCAATCACAGCATTTAAAACAAATTGGTAATATTTTGCAGGCTTAAAATGTTTCAGATTCTTCAAAACAAGTTTGGCGCGTATTAGCCACATGGGGCGTTATATGAACTTTTCCCCTAATTTAGGAATTCATAAGCTGTCATTCAAATAAACCATTCAAATTATTGAAAAATTGAGAAATTTCATTATCAAGATCCTGTTCAGAAGCTTATTTTATTACCCTTACTCTAGAAAGTCCACTGATAAAAATATTATTCAACGTTATAATTCTTTATTGAAGCTTCCTTTGACTACTCTTTTTTATTTCAAAACATACTTAAAACGCTTGCAAGTGTGCACTCTGAGTTAAAAGCAAACGTTGCCAGAATTGGTTAACTTTCAATTTTATACACTCCTCCATTGATTGATTGATTGATTGATTGATTTATTTATAGAGGCTTTAAATATTTAGTTCATTCGCCTCTTAGACATTTCTTCATGATTAAGGGTACGCAAGATAAAAACATATTTCTTTTTCAAACTATTACCTCACATATTACTACAATATTTAAAAAAAAAATGATCAAATTCAATTCATTCAGTAGCCAGACGTTGTTTAGGATTTTTTCCTACATAATTAACTTTAAAGTACTGAAACCACACAACACCATATAGAGAGGATCCGAACCATCACAGTTATTCGTTCTCTCATAAATTTGCCTGATTTGTGCTGAGACTCAATAAAGTAAAATAGAAAGTAGAACTATCAGTTATGAATGTCCAACAACCCAAATCTGTGATCTAGGTTCTGCTCAATAAGCTAAAAAATATGTTTTCAATAACGTTTTTATACAGACAGCTAGATTTAAAGATTTAGTCAATTATTGAATTAGTGCATCGAGTTTGAGTAATATATGGAAGTTTTTATGGATGTGATCTGTGATATAGCTTAATAATCTTGGAATAAAGTATCTTTTTAATTTAAAAAAAAATAGGGATGAATGACATCCAGATGTTAAAATCCTAAAGACCAAATAAATTTAAAAAAAAAAATCTTTTTAATTATTGATTCTGCCCATTCTTAAGCTGCGTAACATGAGTAGAAACCAGAAGCTTAGTATTTCCTAGAAAAAGTTATTATCATTTCAAATTTAATTTTTTTAATGTAAATAAAAGTAGGTTTTGCTTGCTAACGTTTTTTTAATAACTTCATGGAATGTTTTTGCAAAGGTTTTATAAATAAACAAACTCTTTGGCTATGCAAAGGAGCTTTTGGCGACTTATTTTAAATATTTGTTCAACAGATTTCAAATAAGCATTCGTAGACGCTGTCAAAAAATAATCGGAAAAAATTCTGTTCATCTGTGCTATTACGTATTATAAAGGTAAAATAGTCCGGATTCATCCGACCCGGATACGTGCGTGGAAAATTCTGGACAACTTATTCTAAACCAACCCATCAACCATAAGATTCGATTGACCCATAATACACGACGTATTTCTGGTCACGACTGTAGTATCGGAAAAACAGGACAAGTTTCTAACTTTACAAGAGAAGCTTCATGAGCTTATAGTTGAAACAAGAATCCCAATTTTCATGTTGTCAATATACTAAAAGGTTACTATGATTTAAGATACTACAATTACTTTTCTTTTTTATACATTTTTTGAAACTCCGTAAAGAATAGATCTTTTTCTGTCTAACATTTCTCAGGATTTCAACACCTATTTTCTGTAATTTCAGTTATCCAAACGACTGTCTACTGAGATCGCTTTCAGCATATTGTTTGCTACCTTCTTATGCAAAACATACTGTTGTTTTTCTTCTATTTTTAAAGCGCCAAATGTTTCCTACAGAAAAGAAGTTTACGAATTCGGTGTTCCGTCATTCGCATTTAGACTTTTTTTTTATCAGCCCTTGAGTTAATTTCTCCATTTTCTTCCTTGATCACTTAACCTCACTTTTTTTAAAGCGTCCTCCCACACTTTGAAAAAGTTTTTCTGGCCCGTGACAACCAAAAAACAACGAAATGTTCGTTTCTCTATAATCACTATTCCAATCTATACTTCTTCGACCTAAAAACTCGATTTTTTAAACGATTTTCTAACTAAACCCCCAAAAAAAAAAATCCCTGCCAACGCGTTTCATTGACAACACAACTGGGAATGTTGAGTTTATTTTTAAAAGTTGAGTTGATTTTTAAGGAGTTGAGTTAATTTTTAAAAATGTTAAGATAATTTTTAAAAGTCGACGAAACAAAGTAGCTGATCAAAATTTCTATATCACTGGTTTTTTGTCAATCAGAAATATCTTTTTTTTTCATCCAAGCTCTCTTGTTGTTTGTGTGGGAATTTCGCAGACAACCATTTTTCGAACCATTTGAAACTTCCATCTTTCTCATTTAGAAGACTTCATGGCCAAATATTAAATGACACCAGCCTTTCATGGTTCATTACTACAATTCTTTACCTACCTTATTGGCAGAATGGAATCAGACTTATAAATGTACGTTTTTTAGTATCCCTATACTTACCCAATTGTACATAAATAATTATAAGCGTAAATCATCTCGAGAGAGAACTCGAACGAGAATGAAAAGAATAAACGATCATTGAAGATCAGTCTAAGTCTAGCCATCAGTCAAGGTGGAGGCACACGAACTTAAACTATTTTCTTATTCTATTTCGGAAACCCCTTATTCAACCCCTATATTTAAAGTATTATTACCAGTCCAAAATCATAGTTTACTAAAAGTAATTAAAGTGCGTATTCAAAAGTGGCGACGAGGAAAACGGGAGCTCAAACAAAATCTGTTGGATTTAAAGAGTGAGCAAGCGTAAGTAAGACGGTGTACTTGAAAACCTGAAAAGAAAAGATAATATAAAGGTTAGAGTTGCTGTTGAAGCGTAAAACTGCGCATAAAGAATATTGGTTTTGGAAAAAGACACATATAATTTAGCCAATTTTGTGTTGAAATTGATGTCAAATCAATAAAAGCGGCTTGGATTTTACACCGCATGGTTTCTTTGTGCTAATTTCTTTTGTATCTTTTCTTCCACAGTTCTTATTTTCTTCTTTGCTCCGAGCTACCAGTTTCTCGGCACCACTGGAATCGAATCGGTTTAAGTTTAATCTCCATCTCATAAAACGCTTACGTTTGAAAAGTGAGAGTCACCCGCAGGAGAGAAATTGGTGAGTGTTCTCATCCTCATCACCGAGCAATAAAAAAGCTCCGAGAAAATAACCGGTGAGAGAGCACGAAAACTGACAGCCGGTGTTGGTGAGAAGTGAACCAGAAAATCATTTCTGATTGACTGCGGTGAGAAGCGGTTCGGTGGAAAGTACACTTGTGCAGATTCGGTACGATTGTGGATTGCGACAATTAAGACGATAATTGGTTTGCTTGATGACAAGTACTGGTGTGGTACAGTTTTATTTTGCATCGGAGGATTGCTGTTTGTTGCTGCTGTGCATTTAGTTGTGGATGAAGTGGTCCGGTACGGACTGTTGTTGAATTGCGGTGCTCCGAATTTGGTTGTTGCTGGAAAGGTCTGGGACAGACTGCTGCTGCTGTTTGCTGTTGTTGTTGCCTGCTGTTGTTGCTACTATCGGTTCACGTTGCTGCTGTTGTGGTCTGGTACGGGCTGCAGGGCAGGAGACAGGTTTGTGCTGAAAAAGAAAAAAAAACCGTGAGTACTTATCTTGAATTGATTGCATTGTATACTGACTATTTTAGAAAACCTTACTCGATATATTTGATGATGGCTGGAATCATTGGTTCAATTGACCACTACAGGGTTGGCAGACCGTTTGCCAATTATGTAGAGCGATTCGAAATACTTTGCCAATTGAATCTTGTTAAGCCAGAAGTTAAAAAGTCGTGGTTTATCTCGTTGAGCGGGGACGATGTGTTCGACGAGATAAAGCTACTTTTCCCTAAAAAAGACGTGAATGATTTGACGTACGACGAAATAATTAAAAAACTAAAATCGCGTTTTGACAAATCTGAGCCGGCGTTAATGAATCGTTACAGATTCAGCAAACGGGACCAAGGTCACACGGAATCTGCTGAGAACTTTATTCTAGCGATTAAAATGCTTGCTGAAAATTGTAACTTTCGCGAATTCAAGGATGAGGCTATTCGCGATCGGTTAATTTTTGGTTTGCGGGATAAAGAGCTTCAGCATAAGTTGTTGATGGAAGATGATGTGACCTTAGAGGCTGCGGAAAAGATGGTAGTTAGCAACGAGTTAGCCGTAGAAAGGGCCAAGGTGATTGGGGAAAGTTCAGGAGGCAATGTATTTTCGATAAAGCATCGTTTGGGAAGAAAGGATGAGCGTTATCCATACCGTAGAGATGTTGCGGGGAGATATCGGTCAGGTTCTAGAAGCAGAAGTCGGGATCGGGGAGATAATTACCGCTTTGTTCCGGGTAGTCGACCTCGAGAAGATAGTAAGGATAAATATGGTTACAATTCGAGACGTGATAAGAGCGAATGGAATGGGCACAACAATGCGATTTGTAACAATTGCAGGGAAAGGGGACATATACGAAAAAACTGTCCTTTACTTAATAATGGAGCTAGATACCACACTAAAGCAGTCAAATTTGTGGAGCAGGAGGTTCAGCAACAATCTGTTGTTCCATTTGACAAATTCAATAGACTGAATTTGCATGCATCAAGTGACGATTCAGACATCAATTGTATGAAAATTGAAAGCAATTTTAATGAACCATGCATGATACAAGTTTCGATTGAGGGCAAAAATCTATCAATGGAAGTTGACACAGGATCGGCAGCTTCGGTCATAAGCGTTCCTTTGTATAGAAGGTTTTTTAATAATTCCACAATTAACCATTGCTCAAAGAAACTGGTTGTCGTAAATGGGGCAAAGTTGACTATTTTCGGACAGATTTGGGTAGAAGTTCAAATTAACAACATCAAAGCAAAACTTAATTTGATCATTTTACAAAGTGATGTTGATTTCACACCGTTGTTTGGCAGAGACTGGATTGATTACTTTTTTCCAAATTGGAAATCCAGTTTTGTAGGATCAGCATGCATCAATAATTTAAACTCTGAAGATCAACACAATGCAACAGTATGTATGTTAAAACAACAATTTTTAAAAGTATTTACAGAAGATTTTTCTACACCGATTGTAGGACACGAAGCAGATTTAACTTTCAAATCATATCAACCAATATTTCGTCGTGCATACGAAGTTCCTTACAAAATTAGAGATAAATTTAATTCACATTTGGATATGTTGGAAGAGCAAGGGGTGATTACTCCCGTAGGCGCCAGCGAGTGGGCGTCACCAGTGATTGCGGTTATAAAAAAAGATGGTAACATAAGAATGGTAATTGACTGCAAAGTTTCTTTGAATAAAATTTTGATTCCAAACACTTATCCTCTTCCATTGGCGCAGGATATCTTTGCGTCTTTGGCTGGTTGTCAAGTTTTTTGCTGTTTGGACTTAGCTGGTGCTTACACTCAGCTGCAATTATCAAAACGTTCAAGGAAATACGTAGTCATAAACACACTTAAAGGTTTATATACTTACAATCGACTTCCACAGGGAGCTTCTTCTTCTGCCTCTTTATTCCAATGTTGTATGGACCAAATTCTTAAGGGATTAAATAATGTTTGTTGTTATTTAGACGACTTGCTGATAGCAGGGAAAAACTTTCAAGATTGTAAAGACAAATTGATTCAAGTCCTTGGACGACTTGACAAGGCTAATATTCGTGTTAATTTTAAGAAATGTAAATTTTTCGTTAAATCTTTACAATACCTTGGACATTTAGTTACCGATAAAGGTTTATTACCTTCTCCTGAAAAACTATCGACAATATCAGAAGCTAAAGTTCCAGAAAACACTACAGAGTTAAAAGCATACCTTGGACTCATAAATTACTACAATAAATTCATACCTCACATGTCTGCTAATTTAAAATATTTGTACGAGCTACTCAGAAAAGATGTAAGTTTCAAATGGACTCAACAATGTGAAAATGCTTTTCAAGATAGCAAGAAAAGTTTATTAAATGCTAAGTTGTTGACTTTCTACGATCCTAGTAAACCACTTGTCGTGGTAACTGATGCTTCGTGTTACGGCTTGGGGGGAGTTTTGGCACAGATAGAAGATGGTCTGGAAAAGCCAATATGTTTCACGTCATTCTCTCTCAACTCTGCACAAAAGAAGTATCCAATACTGCACCTAGAAGCTTTGGCTCTGGTGTGCACTATTAAAAAATTTCACAAATTTCTTTTTGGACAACCTTTTAAGGTATTCACTGACCATAAGCCCCTTTTGGGAATATTTGGAAAAGAGGGTAGAAATGCAATATATGTTACAAGACTCCAAAGATATATCATGGAGCTCTCAATTTATAATTTTGAGATTGAATATCGACCTGCTTCGAAATTGGCAAACGCGGATTTTTGTAGCCGATTTCCATTGCAACAATCAGTCCCCAGCAGCCTTGACGGAGAAAATGTCAATAGCATAAATTTTTCGACAGAATTTCCTTTAGATTTCGCTTTGGTTTCAAAAGAAACAAAAAATGATAAGTTTATGTTGGAAATTTTTAAATATATTGTAGAAGGTTGGCCAAGAAAAGTGAACAACAAATTTAAAGATTATTATTCTCAAAAGGAGAAATTACAAATAGTTGACGAAGTGTTACTGTTGGATGAGAGAGTAGTAATTCCCTCACTGTTGAGGCCAAAAGTTCTGCATATGCTGCACAAGAACCACGGAGGCATGATAAAAATGAAGCAACTGGCTAGGCGGACAGTTTATTGGCCAGGGATAAATCCAGATATTGAGGATTTCGTTAAAAGTTGTAATATTTGCACTAGGATGGAAAATGTTAAAAACCCAAAAGAAAAATCATCATGGATTCCTACTGTACGTCCTTTCAGTAGGATACATGCGGATTTTTTCCATTATAATGGCAATGTATTTTTACTGATAATAGACAGTCATACGAAATGGCTTGAGGTAGAGCATATGCGTTATGGGACTACTGCCAAAACTGTCATAAAAAAATTTATAACCATGTTTGCTCGTTTTGGACTTCCGGATGTGGTGGTTACTGATGGTGGTCCTCCTTTCAATTCCTATGAATTTACGGATTTTCTTAAAAGGCAAGGAATTCATGTATTAAAAAGCCCGCCATATCATCCTAGTAGCAATGGTCAAGCTGAACGTCTTGTCAGAGTAGTGAAGGATGTTTTAAAGAAATTTCTGCTTGATGATGAAACAAAATCTTTGGACATTGACGATAGATTGAGTTTGTTCCTAATTAACTATAGGAATACTTGCAACGGAACAGAAGCAAATTTTCCATCTGAGCGAGTATTTTCGTATAGACCTAAAATGCTGATGGATTTAATTAATCCAACAAAAACATATAAGCAACATTTAGAAAAATCTTTTGTTGAACAAAAGGTTTTAAATAATGAAAAAGTCATCCCTCCAGACCAATTTGACAACTTGAGGCAAGGGGATAAGCTGTATTACAAGAACAATCATCTACATGATGTGCCTAGATGGTTGGACGCAATTTTCATCAAGAAACTAACAAGGAATATTTTCCAGATTGCGTTGGGGAGGCACGTAACTACAGCACACAGGCATCAGCTGAAAATGGCCTACAAACCGAGGAGAATGAGTCGGCTGTTCCTACCAAGTTCTGACAATCAGAATGACAACAAAAAGCGAAGGCGAGATTCTTGCGACGAGGAACCAGCATTCCGAGGCTTTCCGGATGGACGATTTGTGCATGACGCGGGGGCCCCGACCACAGATCGACGGTTTGTTCACGAAAGGAGCCCGATCGTGACGAGGTCCAGGAAAACAAGACTCATTGATTAAACCTGCAATCGAAAAGTTGTACTCGAAAGTATTTCGAGTGTTCGAAATTATATTCAAATATTCAGCATGTCATGCTTTCAAATTTTGTATTATCATGATTAAAATTCCTGTAAGAATTTTCTAAAAAAGGGAGAACTTTAGTATCCCTATACTTACCCAATTGTACATAAATAATTATAAGCGTAAATCATCTCGAGAGAGAACTCGAACGAGAATGAAAAGAATAAACGATCATTGAAGATCAGTCTAAGTCTAGCCATCAGTCAAGGTGGAGGCACACGAACTTAAACTATTTTCTTATTCTATTTCGGAAACCCCTTATTCAACCCCTATATTTAAAGTATTATTACCAGTCCAAAATCATAGTTTACTAAAAGTAATTAAAGTGCGTATTCAAAACGTTTAAGCACCTGATCTATTTCTATCCTAAAAAATAGTTTTTCACTTGCTTTTCGGCAGAACTGAATCAGCCTTCTCATTACGAATTTAAGCGCCTGATCCATTTCTACTTCTGGACTAATCTACAAAAACAAACGTTTACGATAGTTTTTCATCTGCTTTTCGACAAAATGGAATCAGCCTTCTCATTGCGCATTCAAGCGCCTGATCCATTTCTACTACAACCTGCATATTTGCAGAACGAAACCAGACTTTCGATTCCCATTCTAGCGACTGGTTCGTTTCTAATTTTTCTCTAAATTTCGAAAAACTGAATCTTTAGAAAAACATACCTGAACTCTTTTCCGAAGGTTCTTTATCCTCGTCTCCAATGTAGTATCGGGAAAACAGGACAAGTTTCTAATTTTACAAAAGAGACTGACGTCTGCACTTGCTTATAGTTGAAACAAGAATCCCAATTTTCATGTTGTCAACCTATTAAAAAAGGTTACTATGATTTAAGATACAACAACGACACTTAACGTTCTTGATTTAATTAAGTCGTACCTACGTAGAAATATGTCGTGTGAAATGTGTGTAATAAAATTTTTCACGTTAGCAAAAATCATTAAAAAATGAAAGTCAAAGATTTGATCTTTGACGAAAATGCAGGTGGAGCGAATATCCATTGCGAAAACAATATTGATCAAAAAACTTAGTGAAACAACTTCTACTCACCGGGAATTCGCCGGCAGACGTAGTTCTCGTAGATTCTCCTGTTGTTCTGACGGGTTTCCAGCGAGCTTAATCCCCGGGGCCACCGCCTCTCGTGACAATTCTCCATCAAATCGTCTAGTATGTGCGGCGGACAGCCTGATTCCGATAGCGCTCGTTTAATCATCAACTAAAAGAAAAAAAAGTTGAAAATTATTATGTTTAGAATTTAAAAAAAAAATGTAACTGGTGGGTTTGCCTTACCTGCAGCGCATCATCCGGTGTGGAGATCATCCCACCCCATCGTGTGACTCGAGCCCTCGCCAGTCCATTGCACCATCTGGTCACTTCGTCCCGCTCCATCTGATCGGCGATGGCCCGCATCGCGGGATTTGATACGCGCATCGCCCTCATAAAATCTTTCACCAGATTGAGTTCCCGTTTGAGTTCATTGACCACCAGATTTTGATCATTGATTTCGTTCTTCAGTTCGCTCATCTTCTGCTGCTGGTTGTGCACCAGAGATCGCAACTCCCGGAAGCAGTTGTGGTCCTTGTACTCGTCCTTGGGGATCACGAAGCCGCATCCCTTCTCGCAGGGCAGCGGGCGCTTTGGATTGTGCTCACACTCCTCGATGTGGGTGGCCAGCGAGTCCAGCTTCAGGACCAGGGTGCATCCGTACATGGCGTTTTCACAGTTGATGTTCAACCGGGAGAGCAGATTCCGCAGAATCCTTGGCACGGCACGAAGATTGCTGTTGGTGATGGGATTTCGGTCCACGGGGCAGGTCGGTTGCCGCGAGAGCCATTCGGTGATGCAGGCACGACAAAATGCATGCTCACATGCCACCGCCTAGAACAGAGAGACGTCCCGGACAAACGGGATTGTATGTACAACACCGATGGTCGCTTCTGAAAACGGTCGTTCCGTTTCGATTAAGGTTGTCAGAGAATCTTTGCCTACCAGTTTCAATTTTCAGAATGATTGGTTTTTAGTGTTGACGGTTTAGTAAACACATTTCAAATATCAAGTAATCTTTCAAGTCCTTTCTACAGTTTGACTTTTGCAATTCCATCTGTTTGAATTTACAATGAATTTATCAATTTTTTCCACATTATACGTAAAACCTTATTTATTTCCCCCTTCGGGATTTTCGTACAAATAAAGGGGGAGGGGGGTTTAGGTTGAGTTTGACAAAAAAAAGGATTTGAAATTTGTTCCGGCCAAATTTTACATGAGTTTATGATAGAACAATTTTCGAACAGGGGTGTACGAAGTAACTATAAATTAAGCAAATCAAGTTTAAGTCAACATTATCGGGTTCCGTTTTCTTTGAGCTTTCTGTGTTTGGCTGCATCATTAGTTGTTTTGTGGCAATCTTTTCCCAGCTCTATTTCCTAAAAATAAAACGAGCAAAGCCCAAGCAGGAAATTGATAGACTGCTGCTGCTGCTTAGCTGTTGCGTGCAATCACGCAAATTGTGCAGCCAAAAATAATAGAAATTTCTGACAAAACAGTCCATTGCATTATAACTTATTGCATGAGAGTTGTTGAAGTGGCGCCATCGGCAGTCTAAATAAGAAGCAACCCCATGGAGGCGGATTCACAGATCATCGACGGAGATCGATTGGCGGAACACCACCAAGCCACCACTTAAGCTGCCCGCCTCCAATCGATTGTGGCAATCAAAGCTACAACGAAAGGAAATCAAATAATTAGCATTTCACTTTTCTTCCCCTATAGATATCCGGAACTGTTTCAAACCTGCAAAAGCAGAAGATCGATCGCAAAACCCGTAAACAAAAAAAATGAAACGAAACGTTTTAGGCAAATTAAATAAAGACACATAAATCGACACTTGAGTGTTGATGAACTCGAGCATCACCGCAGGGGTTATTGTACTTCTGTACTGTGTATTTGCTTAGAACTTACGGATTTCTACACCGCAAAGAACAAACAATTCAGAAACCATAAATACATGTCAAAATTACGGCGCGTTCGTAAATTGATTTTTTTGGGTGATGCATCAGTCGATTGATTTGTTTGGTAGATGTCAAATCACTTTCCATATGCTTTTGCATACGTTTGTTTGGAATTTACGAACGCCAGCATCGATAAAAAAAATCACTTCGATAGAAAAAATCAATTTACGAACACGCCGTTAATTTGAAATTTAAATTTTCAATGCTATTTGCATGAAACTCTCGATGGAGATAACATTTTAAACAATTTCGGTCAGATCAGTCAATTCTTCCATCTTGATGATCATTTTAGCAATCTTTGCCCATTTTTTAGCATTACTCTCTTTCCTGCCATTGCAATCATGTTTGTAATTGTTTGTCTCTAATATGTGTTGTTAGCTTACTTGGAAGCATAATTCTACTGAATCAAAGCAATCGAAAGATTTCCGACTCTGGGTATTGGCGATTTGCAGCTGGAAACGACACTGAGAAGGCGCTGCGATCAAAAGGATGATATTATCAATCGAAACATCAAGGCCAGTAGTAATTTTCCGAAACAAAAGAGAAATTTTTGAAATTTCGGAGTAAAATGAAAATATTTGAAGATTGGATTATAGAATAAGGTAAGAAAAAGTGAACTACGAAATTTTTCGTACCTTTAAAATCCGGGTAGGATTGTTCAATATATGTATGTTATTTTTCAGTTTGCCAACCGAAATCAGCTTCTAGTGCAGAAAATACCTACTGAATTTTTAGAAATGATCAAGAAATAACTCGTAAGATGACAGTCTTCAACACTTATTTATTGAATTAATATATTTATGAAACATTTTTAGATATGCGCCGAGTTCGAATCAAATGTTTCTGAACAAAAAATTAAAATTAAGCATTCTCATTATAAAGACTAAAGATTGTTTACGGAACTGGCAGCCGCTTTCCCGCTTTCAAAAGGCAATAGAATATTGGAAAAGGGCGAAAAATCAGCAGTGCGATCAGGGCTGGTAGCGGTTTGACAATGAAAAAGTAGTGACTTTAGTGACCAAAATTTGAAAAAAAGTGACCAAATAGTGACTTTGAGGACCGAAAAAAGTGACCAAATTGTGACTATGTAGAACGAAAAAAGTAACTTTGAAGAACAAAAAATGAGACCAAATAAGGCCCGTGCGAAGGACGCTTAAAGGGGGGGGTTCGAAATTCAAATTTAGATAAAAATAATAACAATTCAAAAATAAAAAATTGAAAAGGAAAGGATTTTCTTACACCGTTTGTCACTCATGTTCAACACACAAACTAAAAAAATGACTGATAATAAAAATTTTATTACACAAAACATATTACAATGAATGTTTTAAATTTTCGATAAGTCAAGAAAGTAAGAAATAAAATAGTTTCAAAAGAATTTCTTAGTAAATTTAAAATTAATGAATTCTTGTACAAAACTTACCATGAATAGATGTTAGGAAAATGATAATAATTGTTAATTTTTATTGATCTAAATTTGGAATTCTTTTCCTCATTTTCAACTGGAAGTTTAGTGAGAAATTCCGCTGTAATTTTTAAATTTGAACAAAAAATATTTAATCACGATTTAAAATGTGAGTTACCGATTTCTGAATAAGAAATGAATTTTAAACAGAATTTATTCAATGTTCGATGGTTTTATTTAATTTGAGGCCATCAGAGCCAAAGGGGTATAAGTGACAAAATGGTCGATTTTGAGTTAATGATGCCAAACGATTCTACACATTTCAAACTATATTTGATGATTTTTTCAGATTTTTTTAATTTTATTTACATACTTTTACGTTCAAGAGCAAAATACAAATTTTCTAAAAATATATGGAAAATTGCCAAACACAACAACTTTAAATCGTGTTTTCTCGAAATAAACATTCATGCACTTATACCCCTTTGACTCCAAGGACCTCATTTGATAAAAAGAAGAATATATTCAAAATTATTTTAAAAGTGCTAGTTAGTTATATAAGCCAGACATAAAACCTTTAATAAAGTAAAATCTTCCGGTTATCAATATTTCATTTTTGAAGCTTAAATAATAACTTCATGTTCAACTTCACTGACAAAGGAATGTTAGAAAATGAGTAATTACGTGAATGATAAAAACTGATGAAAAATTAAAAATAATGAGTTCAAAACTTTTGTTACTTATATTGAAAGCACAAATCAAATACAAAGTTAGTTAACACTGCGTATTAAAATTTATTTTTTAAGTTGCTACTTAGAACAATTTTTCAAACTTTTTAGATTAATTTAAAAATCATGATCGATCAAAAAAACATGATTTCATACAAAAAATATTAATAAAAAGTTTTCAAATTTTCAATCGCAGGTTTTTAAGCTTTAAATTACAAGCTCTGAGTATTTTGTCTCTTTTGATTAAAATATTGGGTCCTGAAAGAAAAGAAAATTGAAATTATGTTTATTATTAAAAAATTTACTGTAAAGTTTTGCTACAAATCGCCAATTGTATTTCTTTTTACCTGAGAATTTGAACAACGAAGTTTGACCTGGTCCGCTGTCCCCGTTTAAGAGATTAACTGATTTTTGATTGAAAATTTCAATGCTTCCAGCACATCCATTTTAAGCAAATTGCTATTCAAAGACCGAATCAGCTAAAAAAAAATCTCGATCATTAGACAGACATGATTCACACATGTGTAATGCTACTGTAGATCTGGGATTCTGTGCAAGCAGAATTTTTTTCATTCGTGTCATTTTTGTCATTTTTATAATTTTTTGCCATTTTTGTCAATTTCACATTTTTGTAATTTACGACATTTTTATCATTTTTGCGATTTTTGTCATTTTCGTCACTATCGTCATTTTTGTTACTTTTGTCACTTTTGTAATTTTTTATCTCTTTGGTCATTTTTGACATTTCTGTCATTTTTGTCACTTTTGTCACTTTTTTCACTTGTGTCACTTTTGTCATTTTTGTAATTTTTGTAATTTTTGTCATTTTGTCATTTTACAATATTTTGTCAATTTTTTCAATTTTGTCAATTTTGTCATTTTGTCATTTTTTATTATTTTTGTCATTTTTGTCATTATTGTAATTTTTGTCATTTTTTATTATTTTTGTCATCTTTGACATTTTTGTCACTTTTAGCACTTTAATCACTTTTGTCATTTTGGTCATTGTTATCATTTTTTTATATTTTTGTAATTTTCTTCTTTTTGTCATTTTTGAATTTTTTTTTCAATTATGTCATTTTTGTCATCTTTGACATTTTTGTCACTTTTATCAAATTAATCACTTTTGTCATTTTTGTTATTTTTGTAAATTTTGTCATTTTTTTTTCTTTTTGTCACTTTCGTCATATTGGTCAGTTTTGTCATTTTTGACATTTTGTCATTTTTGTTATTTTAGTCATTTTTGTCATTTTTGCCATTTTGGTCATTTTTGTCATTGTTGTCATTTTTGTCATTTTTGTCCTTTTTGTCATTTTTGTCATTTTTGTCATTTTTGTCATTTTTGTCATTTTTGTCATTTTTGTCATTTTTGTCATTTTTGTCATTTTTGTCATTTTTGTCATTTTTGTCATTTTTGTCATTTTTGTCATTTTTGTCATTTTTGTCATTTTTGTCATTTTTGTCATTTTTGTCATAATCGTCGTTTTCATCATTTTTTATAATGTTTGTCATATCTTTGACATTTTTGTCACTTTTATAATTTTTGTCATTGTTGTCATTTTTATTATTTTTGTAAATTTAGTCATTTTCGTCATCGTTGACATTTTTGTCACTTTTGTTATTTTTGTAATTTTTGTCATTTTTGTCATTTCTGTCATTTATTTCATTTTTGATTTTTTTTTTATTTTTGTCATTTTTTTGATTTTTGTCACTTTTGTAATTTTTGTCAGTTTTGAAATTTTTCTAATTTTTGTTATTTCTGTCATTGTCATTTTTGTTATTTTTGTCATTTCTGTAATTTTTGTCACTTTCATCACTTTAGTTATTTTCGCATTCTTGTCAATTTTGTCTTTTTTTGTTATTTTTATCATTTTTGTGATTTGTAATTTTTGTCATTTTTTTCAATATTGTCATTTTTATCATTTTTATTTATTTTTGTCACTTTTATCACTTTTGTCATTGTTGTCATTTTTGTCAATTTTGTCATTGTTGTCATTTTTGTCAATTTTTCAGTTTTGTCATTTTGTTCATTTTTGTTATTTATGCAATTTTCATCATTTTTGTTATTTTTGTCATTTTTGTCAGTTTTGATGTGTCGTTTGGCTCATTTTTGCCATCATTCGTGTCATTTTCGTCTTTTTGTCATTTTTTCACTTTAGTCATTTTCGTCACTTTTCTTTCTTTTCATCATTTTCGGCCCTTTTTTTTGTTATTTTGTCTTTTTTGTCAATTTCGTCATTTTCGTCATTTTGTCATTTTTGCCATCTTTTACCTTTTCATCATTTTTGTTATATTCAAGTTTTTTTTTCTTAAGAACTCTGGAAAAAAGTAGCTTCACAAAATTTAAAAAAATGTGCAGTTTTTTTTGAGAATTGAACAATTGCAGCTTTCGACTGGTATAGAATAAGCAATTATTATAAAACACGAGCTTTAGCATTATTTGTCCCTGATGTTTGAAATATTTATAAACGACTAACTATCAAACAAACGAATAATTAGGGCTGTCCCAACGGTAGATGCAAAACACGGTTTTCGACCACGCTTAAACATTTCGGCTGGCACCGGTGGCGTATATTGCTGTTTTAGCACAGTTATCGATTTCAAAATTCCCAACAGTTATACGCCTTTGTTCCAAATTCATGCAAATTTGGAACAGGATTTCAAAATATACGACAGACCGATTTAGTTCACGGCGAGAAAATTTTAGCCAACAATGATTTCTTTCACACATGTTTGGGTAACATTGGGTGTGATAATAGTTTCTTTTTGAGATATTATTTGAATGTTTTTTTTCGCTTCAACCACCCTATACGTAACATAAATTGAGAATAGATGTTATTAAAAACCATATCAAGTATAAATAATAGATGTCACATTATTCTCGATTTAATATAATTGAATAAAAAGCTTTTCATTTGGGCTCGACGAATTAGTGAATTCAGTCAGCGTTCTAAAATTTGAAAAAAATAAACGAAAATAAAATTTTAATACTTTTTTGATGAGGTAAAATAAATGTTTATTGTTTGTTCTATAATTTTTGTTTTATTTGAGATATTGAGAGATTTTTAGTTTCGTATGGATTGCTCGGAGTTTTCGTCAATATTAGCATATTTTTCTTTATCCATACATAAATTTACAAATAGTGAAACAAGTTTTTGTCAAACAAAAATGTCGACAAATCAAGGGAAAATTTCCTTTGACTTTGGGATGAACATTTCTCGTTTCCTTTATCAATGTCAGCAATAACTTGAAAAAAAAATTCATTTTAACAAAACTTTATTCCATTGATTCAAAGCAATTTGATTGAATTAATTGAAGAATTGTTTCAATTGACCTTTTTTCCTCGTTGTGTAGTCATTTTTACTTTTAAATTAATGAAATCCTAATAGAATAGTTGAAATCATTGTTCTGTCAAAAAGAATATTCGTAGAATTCATTTTAAGACAACTAACCGTGAAACTCAAAACTTATGCAATTTTTCCAATAAAATGGGTTTTTTCTTCTCAATTATTGAGTGTCTGCAATGAAAGTGTTTCCGTTTTAAATTTGCTCCTACACCGGTGGGGAGTGGGTGTTTTAGCCGGTTCTAAAATTTCAAATTTTGCTTAAACTGGTATACTTAAAACCAATATTTACGCCTGAACCGTTGCAGGTGCTCTTAGGGACGAATGCCTCCTGTCATCCTGTGGAGTTAAAATCCCTTTAAAATAAAAAAATAAATAAAAAACAAACGAATAAACAAATTCTTTTTCTTTTTCTTCTTCCTTCTACTGCAGGACTGCCTGCTGTGGGCCAGTGGCTAAGACTATATGCCCAAATAAATTCCTCAATCATTATGTAA